>NW_013670322.1:13782-32665 GCF_000517525.1 Limulus polyphemus
AAGTAAGTTATCCTTGGGTCACATCTGTAGAATATTGTTTTATATCTAAAGTTAAGTAACTTATCCTTGGGTCACATGTGTAGAATATTGTTTTATATCTAAAGTTAAGTAAGTTATCCTTGGGTCACATCTGTAGAATATTGTTTTATATCTAAAGTTAAGTAATTTATCCTTGAGTCACATGTGTAGAATATTGTTTTATATCTAAAGTTAAGTAAGTTATCCTTGGGTCACGTGTAGAACGGTATTTGGTGTAGAATATTGTTTTATATCTAAAGTTAAGTAAGTTATCCTTGGGTTATGTCTGATGTTGGTTTTCCTTGTTTTACTAAAATTACCACTGGTCAGCTAGTAGTAGTTAAGTTATCCTTGGGTTATGTCTGATGTTGGTTTTCCTTGTTTTACAAACATTACCGTTGGTCAGCTAGTTGTGATTAAGTAAGTTATCCTTGGGTTATGTCAGATGTTGGTTTTCCTTGTTTTTCTAACATTATCACTGGTCAGCTAGTTGTGATTAAGTAAGTTATCCGTGGGTTATATCAGATGTTGGTTTTCCTTGTTTTACAAACATTACCACTGGTCAGCTAGTAGAATTACATGTTTTAGACCTATTAGGTGGACAGCAGGCTTATTCTTATTTAGGATGATGGATTTTATTTGTCTAGTAATTAATCTTATCTCTCAAACTCAAATCTTATTAACTCTTTTTCAAGATAATAATATTAATAATAGCTAATTTTTCTATTTAAAGATTTCAGTTACAGTTAGTTTCAACTCGTTTATGGAAGTTTTGTCATTACACTTAGTTTTGTATTGGATACTCTTTTTTTTTAGATGAATTGTAAAAATAAACACTTCAAACACGATTGTTCTAGTAACATGTTTCAATATCAAGTGGTAACGCATATCTATACAGTATAATCATCATGTCAGACTTGGATGTCTCAAATACATGGCTGTTTGTGAAGCTAGAATTCAGCCTTATCCAGTTCCTTTTAATATTTGTTGTATCTAATACTCTGTATTTATTGAAAATAAAACAAGGAGGTTAAGGCTCCAGATCAGTACCTGATGTCTCAAATAAACTCCCAATATACCTGGCACTTCAACATATCAATGTTGGACTTATTGGCTTCCATAAATAGAAAAAAAATACATATATATATAGCAGTACACACCAAAGCTAAATGACACGATGCTATACATTACTATTTTCTTGCATTTTTCACTGTATTCTCTGTATTACCATTGTAAAATTCTTGTGATTATGAAGAACTGTTGAGAATTTAAAATGAAAATAAATGGATGTCTTTATTTTAGTTCTTTGGATTTGTTGCAATGTTGTTGTATGGAACAGACACTTTTTTGAAGTACAAAGCCTGGAGAACTGGAGAGATAGCTCAAGGGGAGAGAACCGTGACTGTGACCACCTCTCAGACCACCTCTCCAACTAGTCCCACCTACCCAGCTTACTGAACGACTGTAAGCCAATTAAACTTTATTCCATTAGAATGTGATTGTTGGCCTAACCAAGTCCTATTTATGTACCCAGCTTACTGAACGACTGTAAGCCACTTATCTTTATGCCACTAGAATGTGATTGTTGGCCTAACCAAGTCCTATTTATGTACCCAGCTTTAGCATGCATGCTTTTGAATTTTAAACTGGAGTATTTTTAGTTAATTCTACTAAGATATTCGACAGTAATTTGTTTGTTTTTCATGGTTTTCAGAGTATTTTCCCAGTATGTTTTTTTTTACCTACTGTTGATTTCTGACAACTAATTATGATGATTGATATGTGCTTCTAATTTGTTTCCAACCCTCCAAAGATTTGTTTTGGAAGAAGCTAGAGATACAAACCTGGCATAACATGGTTAACAAAAGAGACAAGTTAACGAGATCAAGCACGGTTAAATTAAAGGTATATTGTTAATAATATCATTGTATCATCTTTATTTTAAAATAATTTTTAGCAGGGCGCATTCGCATCTTTGAAAGTTCTTGAAATCAAGAATGGAATTTGAAGGGCATGAAAAGGGGGTCTTTTTATGTAAAAGTTCTTGAAAATGTTATAATAGCAGAATATATGGATATATCTAACTTTAATGTATGTTGCAGAGTCGAGTGCAAAAAATAAAGTCTTTTCTTTTTAGTCTACATTCATATGTTGAACTAATAAATAGGAATTTTATAAAATTTCAGTAGAATCCAATTGATTTTAGCTTCTCAAAAAGTCCTTCAAAACAACCTAAGAGTGCTTAGAAAGTCCTTGAAAAGTGCTTGAAATTGAACTGAACAATTCAGTATGTTCTCTCTTTGTTTTAGAGAATTTATAAATATTTATATCTGTGAGTCAGTGAAAACTGAGACCTTAATCTCCGATTGCAGAAGTCAGCTGTCAGGTTCTGATAAACTTGGTTAGAACGATATGGCCAGGATGGAACTTGGGAGGATTTTTGAGCTATGCATAATGGTTAACATAGTTCAGAATTCATCGATTGTTTTTTTTTTCTTTTCTTTTGGTTGAAATCTAAATATTAAGTGTTTTTAACTTGAGTTTTTTCCAAAGATAAGTTTTTCTGAGATGCAGCATAAATTAATGCTTAGGCTTCAACAACCAAAAATAATTTACAGATTGTAAGTTTGAAAAACAAAATAGAAAAAATAATTTTATTATATGAAAAAAACAACAACAAATTTCTCATTAAAACTAGTTATACTTGTCAGAAGACATTAATATTAGGCCTGTTGTATTTTAAAACACTACACTTTTTATTCAGTCCTTGAGGGTTTTTTCAAGAAGAAGTGTATAGTAATACTTCAACCACACTGTCTATCATAACAACTATTCATGGTATATTCCCACCCCCACATTTGTGCAAGAATTAGTGAGGCCAGCACACATTAAATAGCTTGAACATTTACATATATATATTTTGGTTTTGTTGGTTTGAACATTTTAAAGAGATGTATGGATAAAATCTAACACTAAAGAAACAAAACTTTATTGAAAATAGAATTTTGCTGTGTTTAAAACATCATTAAATCTTTGGATTTGTATGTATATATTTGTAGTGAGGCTTAATTATAATATGCTGTTCTAAAGACTAATTTTTTGCAGTATGATTTTAGCTGATAGATTTGGTTTTAAACTGTTTTTAGTTTTGTTTTTATACTTTATAAAAACAGTTCAGTAGCTTACTATTTAACCCTCATCATCACACCTGGAGTCCACATGGACCCCAATATTTTTCACGGTTGTATATCTTTTTGCATAATTATTACAAATTTTTATCAATTCAAGTAACTGTCAAGCAGAAACCCTGGATTAATATGACTCTATTGTTTTTGAAACAGGCAGATGGAGTTTGTATCTATTATCCATCTGGGGTCCCCGCAGACCCCATACTGACATTGACCGTCACTATTTATAAAGTTCACCCTATAGCATACTAAACAAATTTCTAAATGTTTATTTGATTATATAGAGAATAATCCATCAAAGCAGTACAGTATCATCTCGTCTGTTTGTTTATAACATCACTGTAGTAAGCATGTATGCACATCTCATTCCTCAACAAGCGTTCTCTATGATGACTGCTTATAATGCCCTGTTTTATCGAATCCTTGTTATATTGTATATAACCCGCTTATTGGATTTTTAATCCATAGCCTACTATAAGGATACATTTCTGTTGGGGTCTGGTAGGACCCAAGGTGACCCACAATGTACAATTTCAGTAGATAATGACTAGAATATAGGAGTCTAATCAGCATTTTTGATTTGTATAATTTTTTAATTTCTTGAATTGTCAACATATTTCCTCTAAAATACACATTTTTATGTTGTTTACATTGCATGCTAACCCTAATAATAGTTGTTATGCAACTAATTTTTGGAATTTCAATCCAGAGCTTACTATTATGGTATTTTGTGCTAGGATGCAGATGGACCTACCCCACATGTTCGGTAATGTAACTTTTCAAAGGTGTGTTGATGAGGGTTAACAGTTTTGTTCAACGTGTATGTTCTTTTTCTTATTCATTATCTTGACCACTTAAGTTTGTTTATTATATCAAGCTCTTTTCTTAACCAAAGTTGTTGCCTTTATATTTATTTGTTTTGATTTATTTAGCAAGTCACATCCCAGATTTACTGTCATTTTTTTTAATGACTTTATATTCAATTCCTACATCTTTCGGTGTTGTATCTCGCTGGACAATGTCAGTAGATGCTTGCTTTCATTCTCTTTTTGTTTGTATATTTAACCATTTTGTTGCCTTTATGCATGTTCTACCTTTTTTTTTCTTTACTTAGTTTATTTAATATGTCATTCCTCTAAACTACCATCTTTTGCATGATTTTTTATTTCTTCAACCTTTACTCAATAAATTAATTTAATACTTAGTGTGCATTACTTCTCATATTTTCTTTGTTTTAATTTTAACTGAAGAATATGATCTTGAAACTTTGAGCCACACGTTCTGTGTTTTTTATTCCGTTTTTTTTATATATACCCTGTTTCTTCTAATATTTGTTTTTTTCCTCTCTGGCAACCTGATGGCAGGCTGTTATCCGAAACATTTTCGTATTTGACAGTAAACTTATTTTAATTTGACTAGTGGTTCACCTCTTTTATTTTCTTGTACATTTTGTAATTTCCTCGCAAAGCAATTATTTTATTTCCAAAATGCATCAATATTTTAAGTTAACTATGTGACATCAGCGTACTAAATGCAACTTCAGGGCACGATTCACTGTGAGACCGTACGAATAGTACCGCTCATTAGAGTTAGCATTTTCAGACTTATATGTGTTTGATAATTTAAAAAAAGTAAACTTTCAAAATTAGGCTAAAAGATACTATAAGGTAATATTTAGTCACTTGATTGAAACATACCTCAAACTTTTTATTATCCAATACAGAAATGCAAATATTTTCAGGAAAACATCAAAAAGTGACCTAACCTCCCCTGCCTTCCAAACATCTGAATGTTTTTGGTGCCATTTCAAGATTTAGTCTTTCACTAATGCAAATGTGTCGTGATTTTTTGAAATATGTTATTGATTAATTTACCCAGAAAAGTTTTAGAGATATAAACTTTTGGTCCTGATTGCCCAGGTCCTAGATTATACCTTGGGGTCCACAATTTGGCACGCTATCACAGTTTCTGGGCCACGCTAAGCCTAGGTGTTGATAGACCAGTTAGCTTGACCTTATATGTTTTGATTAATAATTTAAAATTTTCATGTCTTTAATGTTTACTTGGTGTTATCTATCTTATTAAAGCTTTGTTTGTAGAACCTATGTGTGGGTCTTGAACAACATCAATCTTTAAATGAAGCAGTCCAACCAAAACAGAAACATAAAAAATATATATACGACAGGAAGAGTACTGTCTGGAGATTTTTGCAGCATTCAAAGTATTACTAACCACTAACTTGTCTCTGTTTCTGTTTGATTTGTTTATTTACTAAGTTGTCTGAAGTTAGAGTAGTCTGTATAGATTAAGATAACAAAGTACAAACATGAAGGGAGATATTGTACAGACTCGTATATTAAAGCATCTGCCATAGTGAGTAAAAGCGATAGCATCAGTAACCTAGGGTTAAACTCTTGCTATTCATGAACAAACTATTTTATCATGCCGTACCGATATCTGATGGTGCCCTGTGCGACATATAAATTCAGCACCCCCCAAAACCCAGAAAATCTTATTATATTATAATCTGTCAATATATTTCCTCTAGAATACATATATACTGTTATGTTGTTCACATTGCATGCTAACCCTAATAAAATTTGTAATGCAATTGGTTTTTGGAATTTAAATCCAGAACGTACTATAATGGTAATTTTGTGCTGGGATCCTATTAGACCCCAGGTGTTCCATAACGTAACTTTTCTAAGGTGTGTTAATGAGAGTTAAATGTAGTATTTGTGTAGTTAAAAGAAACATAAGATTGAGCTCGTTTAATACGTGTTGCTAATTTCCTTAGTACCTGAAGAAGCTGCAATGAGTTCACCTGGAGATTAACAGGAGACAAAACCTTTTATTTTATGTTACTCTTTATTTCCTTAGTACCCGAAGAAGCTGCAATGAGTTCCCCTGGAGATTAACAGGAGAGAAAACCTTTTATTTTATGTTACTCTTTATTTCCTTAGTACCCGAAGAAGCTGCAATGAGTTCACCTGGAGATTAACAGGAGACAAAACCTTTTATTTTATGTTACTCTTTAATTTTTGCTTGTGAAGTGGATTCTTCTACGAATTTCTTCAGAGGTCCAGATCTGATTTATTAACTAACCTGCAATAGAAGAGGGGAACATGCAGCATCACGTTGGTATGTGTTTGCACATCTGAGTGTGCCATAGTCACCGAGTTCTTTTTTTTTTTCATCAAAATTTGTGTTTAATTATGTTTTAAGATTAGTAAATGCATAATTGTAAGTTTTAAGGAAGAGTAGAAAAATCCTCTTCCTAAAAATTAGGAAGATTTTCCTTTATTTACGCATCATTAAGTCTAGATACAGTTTGAAAAATATGTTTAGGTTCATATTGTTATAGTTTGTCCTCTTTGTCGAAACTAGGAAGCAGATTTCACTTTATTTATGTACCATTAAGTCTAGATACAGTTTGAAAAAAATATGTTTAGGTTAGCCCACTTGAAGGGAGGTGTATAATGTTGGTTGAATTCACTTTTTTCAGATTTAGGGTATTGCTTTTGATACCTTGTTACATCTACAATATTTTGAGTGTTTAGGCTTTAAAGTTGCCACAGGTATCTCAATTATTGTTTGGACATGGTAATCATGTATATTTCAATTTTGTCTTTATTTAATAATCAGATTAACATATCTTAAGCATATTCAGTCTCTAAAAACATGGGTATTCAACTTGGCTGCTGAATATTAAACTAAAATATGTATTATAACCACATTTCTGATAGATTTTATTTATCACCGAGTAATGCTGATGTATTATTAATAAACCATGTGCTCTGATCATAATAGAAAAATAATGTTCGAGAAAGATGTTATTCTGATATTTGTATATTTTGTTTATGTTGGAAAAAAAAGATTTCCTCACTTTTAAATGATGGTGAAACAGTAGAATTTCTCTCAGGTGTTTTGTTTTTAATTAAAACTACAGACTTTGTTTTAAATGTCTTCAAGTGTTACGTGTAATAATAATAGTAGTAGATATATATATATATATATATCTTTCTGTATGTGTAAATTAAAAACTTGGAACATTAAAGATTGCAATTTTACAAAATTTTTGTGTTGAATAAAAAGGAATGTTTTAAAGAGTTAAAGAGAATTTTCATAAATGTGTTTTTTGCCGCTCACTCTTAAGAAGCATATGTTTGCATTAAGCTGAAACTTAGGGTACCAGTTAAAATGTTGTTTTGTTTAGAATTTATGAAATGTTAGAAATTTGTCTAATCTTCTGTTGATGCTTTATAATGCAGTTTTGTATGAGGCATAGAAAAAGGCCTTAGAATTTGTTGGATACTTTAATAATTAACATCCAGCTACTTCTTGGCAGTTGAATAATTTTAAAGTTATTGGAACTGGTGGCTAGTTTTTTATATAGAAAATGATATATCAACCACAGAGCTTTTCATTCTGTTTGATATTTATGTGCATGATATATCTCGTGTTTTACTTTATTGATGTGGTTTTTTCCTCTATTAAATTACCAAGAATTACCTAAATTGTGAGTGGTATATTTGAATTTATAAGGTGAGGTCAAATGTATTAAAACAACCAGAATTCTGTGGATGTGTAACAGAGCTGTGGTTTTTCTTTTTTTTTGTCAGAAAAATTTATTATACAGATATAGTTAAGCTTGAAAAATTGGGTGTTCTTCTAATAGACATGAATAAATAAATGTATTAAACTAAACAGTGTTTTGGTGGTATGTATGCTTTGGCATCTGAAGTTATGTAACAATAATAAATGAAATACGTAAATCACCATCCTTGTTAGACGAAGGGGGATTTTGTAGTGCTTAAGATTTGTGACAGAAAAAAAGTTTGATATGAAAATGAAATTAATAATATAATTTGGGAATAGGACCATACTGTTTGTTATTGGTGCCCTGTGTAAGATATTAATTTGCATCCCTCCTCAAAAAAGTCTAATCTATCCTTGCTTTAAAAGATGCAAAGTCACCCCCCCCCCCATGGGTTGGTGCTCTGTGCAGGTGCACACACCCCCTGTGGGTTGGTGCTCTGTGCAGGGTGCACCCCCATGTGGGTTGGTGCTCTGTGCGGGTGCACCACTTACTCTACCGTTTTTGAATTAAACAGTGAAATTATAAACGTGGTAAACCTTTACTTTAGGTACTTCGAGTTAAGCAGCCCTCTTTGATTCACTACATATAGTAAACAAATTAATTTTGTACTTTATATGTTGTATGTTCACCAGCTTCAACAGTCATAAGGTTTTCAGTGTGTTGAAACACATGCCATACAAAAAAATTTTGATCACTCTTGAATACTGTTTTCTTTTAGAATCTCATATGTATGTTAATTTTGGCAAGATGAAGTTTTGACAGGTGGGACTGAATCACAAAATACATGAAACTGTACCATCTTTCTTCTAAAATAGAAATCTTGTCCTGATCCAAATTCAATCTAACCTTCAGTGAGTCAATAAATTCAGTCCTAAAGAACTTATAGTTTTGACACAATAACAGAATTCTTGAAGCTTTTACTGAGAAAACTTTAGCTCGTTTTAAAAGTAAGGAAAGTCAAATTGGATTTAATTCTTCTCAAGACCCGCAGAAGCGAAGGATTTATTCAAAAATTTCTTTCCAATATTACCAATACTGGGTAGAGCTGGACAATTAGTCATTAGGTTCAATAATTAATTACATTCAATTAATCAATTATTCTCATGAGACTTGGATAATTGAAAGAATCGGAAGTAGTAATTTTCGTAAACACTAATTTTTTATGAATTGATTATTTTTAGTAGGTAATTGAAGTAATTGCTCAGCTCTAATACCAACTAAAAAAACATGAAAGTTAATGTTTAATCTTTAAAGTCAACTATTACTTGCAGTTTAAATATGAAGGGCTGTTTTTGTTTTTTTCATAATAAAATGTTACTGCTAGCAGGGGCTTTTTCACAAGGTTGGCTACACCTGAAGATTGCGTTTTTTTTTCATTCTTTATTCAATGGATGACAAATGAATTATCAAAGGTTGTGAAAGTTAATTAGCCTAGAAAAAGAAAGCATAATAATTTAACTGAAAATGCAAAATAAAAAGACTATTAAACTCCGTTATCCATAATTTGTTTTCATATGACCAGTTCTCAGTTGTTGGAAAAGAAAGTTCTTTTCTCTCTTTCCCAAAAAAAGAACCTCCCTTGTTAGATATTGAAACAGGATTTGAGGAATGTGTTACATAACTATTTATTTGATTAATTTGGAAGGATAAATAAAGGGAAAAATTGTTAAAGAAAACAGAGTAAAGAATCATTCTATTACGTTATCCATTGTGTTTATTTTTTACAAGTTCCAAAGGTTGGGTTTTTATTAAATGATTTGATTTTTCTAATAAAGTAAAATACTGGTGAATAAATAAAGATTATTGAAACCTAACTTGATTAAAGAAGAAATTAATGTTTTAAAAGAAACGAGAGACCTCATCATCAGTGCATGAACTAAGAATTAAATGTTAGGTGTTCTCAAATACAGTTCGTTTTTACGTAATAAACCTATTACAGGTAGGGGAAAAGAAACAATATTTATTGGATTTAAATAAACATAATTAATTAATTTTTTTTTTATCACGTATTATGGTTAAGTGATGCTTAGACACCTTATATTTAGAGTGTGCCTAATAAACATAAACAGAAGTTAAGTGATACTAAGACACCTTGTATTTATAAGGTGCCTAATAAACATAAACAGATGTTAAGTGATACTAAGACACCTTATATTTAGAGGGTGCCTAATAAACATAAACAGAAGTTAAGTGATACTAAAAGAAAGTGTGTTTTCAGACACAAGTCATTCTGAAGGTAGGAAAAAGCACAATCAATATATTCATGGATTGGTATGCGAGTGAAAATATGAAAATCATCAAGATTAACCTAAACAACACCATCTCTAGTAAAGCATAAAGTTCAAACTTCCAAGTATGAAAGGTTAATAAAGTTGTAACTAAAACTACCCTAACCTGCCCATAGGTGTAAGATCTATGTTCTGTTTATTAGGCATCCCATAAATATAAGGTACCTTAGTATCACTTAACATCTGTTTATGTTTATTAGGCACCTTATAAATACAAGGTGTCTTAGTATCACTTAACTTCTGTTTATGTTTATTAGGCACCCTCTAAATATAAGGTGTATTGATGTATAAAGAAAAAACATACTTATTTCTGAAACCACACAAACTAGATGTACATTTAAGCATGTTTTTTTTGTCATCAACTTTAAATATAGGTAGTCTTTTAGTAAGCATTCTTCCTAACATTATCATGAATATATTTGATTAGTAAACTAAAAGTTCAATTAGTCTAGGACTTTGTTTTTATGCCGGGTATGTTTATAACACTTTTTCTCGATTTGTTTCTACTCAAATGGTTGAAAATGTTTTTAATGTGTGACGAAGGACATCTACTCAAAACATTGCACAAAAGAAAACTAAACGTTTTTATTTAGATGTGTTAATTTATCCTCTATTACCTTTTATCCGAGTTTTTCAATGCTTGTGTACTGCAGAATGATAGTCACTCGTATATAAATATGAGCGCTGACTTAACTAGGAAAACATTCAGCTGGCAACCTTAGTTAGAACAATGAGTTTATTAAGACACAAGTTTCTCAGCACAAGGCCCTTCCCCCCAGAGCATTCCACCTCTTGACTGAGCCCCCACCCCACCTAGTAAATCTGTAGTTACTGAGTATTTTATACTTGTTATGGTTTCTTTCACATTTTCCTGCAGCCCCTGTATTACGACTCTCTGGTTACAACCCAAACATTTTCTTCCTGTGATGAACCAGAGCTTGAGGCCTCGCTTGAATTATCAGCATTTGTTTCTTTACTTATGAAAACGTCCTCATAATCTGTGTTTTGATGAGTATTTAAGTTGATTTGCATCATTTGTTCATTGGGGATTGCATCCTGATCTGTCTGTAAATCAACTGAACTGGATCGTGGACGAATGAAACTCAACTTGGGTACATTAATAGATTGTGTTTCTGATTGCTGGTCAAGAGCCCATGCTTCGTTCATCCGATCATATTCCTCATGCTCTGAACTCTCAACATGATCTGAATCATGTGCAGCCTGTTTTATAGCACTTAGTTTCATAATTTCATGCACCAGCTGTAGAATCAGAGATCCCAAAGTAAAGAGACCAAATATCTGAAAACAAACTTGTTACTTTAAAAGACATCACTTGTATATAAGTACATCAGTAAGGGTGTTCATTTACAGTATTGATTTGAATAAGCGTACTGATAATAAATTATAATAATGACTAAATTATTGTTTACACATCTGTATGTTCACACCAATAAATATTTAATGATAATCCTTAAGTTTCACAAACTTACAGAGGTTTTTTTTTGTGGTGAGGGGTATATTTTGGAAACCAACCATCATGAGCTTAACAATGATATGTTCTATATTGTATGGAATAATTGCTCCCAGAATACAGACTTAAGAATACCTAATACTTAGCAAAATTTTTCAATTTAGAAAATTGCATATCTATTGAACTACTTGAAACTGTCATGAGATAGAGCGTGAACCAGATTAAATATTATTAAGAACATGAACGTCTCCTTCAAAATGTATAGAGTAATGAAATCACATTCTGTGCCAAAAAGAACTAACAAATTTCAAGAGTAATTTCCAGGAGCTAGAACAGGTGGTTAAGGCACTCGACTCGCAATCTGCAGGTTCGAATCCCTATCACACCAAACATGCTCGCCCTTTCAGTTGTGAGGTATTATAATGTGATGGTCAATCCCACTATTCATTGGTAACAGAGTGACCCAAGAGTTGGCGGTGGGTGGTGATGACTAGCTGCCTTCCCTCTAGACTGCTAAATTAGGGACGGCTAGTGCTGACGGCCGTCCCTAATTTAGCAGTGAAAGACAAGAGGGAAGGCAGCTAGTCATCACCGCCAACTCTTGGGCTACTCTTTTACCAACGAATAGTGGGATTGACCGTCACATTATAATGCCCCCACGGCTGAAATGACGAGCATGTTTGGTGTGATGGAGATTCGAACCCGCAGATTGCGAGTCGAGCGCCCTAACCACCTAGTCATGCCGAGCCTTCGAAGGAATTGAAAACTACAAATAAAAGACATTTAAAATCCAGTCGATTAAAAAAAAACTGCTTTTGGAGAAGAAAAAATATAGATAAATTGAGAAAACGTAAAAATATAATGGTTGTTAAACGAGTGAACTTCAGCTTATGTCAGATAAGCTGTTTGGAAAAATATGAATATTTATTTATTTGTCTATATTCGTAAATAAGCCAGCTAGATAGAGAGATAAAACTACAAAAGTAAATGCGATAAGAAACTGATGAGGCTTGGTAGACATGCATAGTCACAGTTATTGAATAACGAATAATTAGCCAGGTTCGTTGTGTAATTCCGTAGGAAATAGTTATTAATGTTATGTTTTTTGATGATTTGCCATATTTATAGGTATAAGGAACAAAAACTGCATGTTTCCTTTTTTTGATCAACCGTTTATCTAAATTTGCTGACGTCATATTTTTTTCAGACTGAGCTACAGTATGTATTTTTTAATCGGGGTTCGGCATTTCAGACTAATTCAAACACGTTTTTCACACAACATTTAACAGAAAACACTATTTATCCTAATTTATGTCATTTTGAGTGGTAATTGTTTTCCATTCCATAAAAATATCATATACATATAAGCGTCATGTTTGTCGGAAAACCGGATTTTTAGCCTGTTGTAATAACATCTTGTTAACTTTATATTTACTGGTTATTTACTATCACATAAGGCCGTGAACGGAAAAAAAAATGCGTTTCTACGTTTTTTCACCTTTTATCTATGTTTGCTGACGTCACAATTTTTTCACACAAGCGCCAATAAGATATCTTCCGCAGATTCTTTAATTAAGAGTGTTTGGCAAATTTAGGCTAGTAATAACACCCACTTACGTAACAACACACAGAGAAGAAATATTCTGTAGGTATCGTATATCATTTCTTTGCATTGTTGTTTTCTTTTCTACATATTTACTATATATATATCTATCTATAAGTGTCATGTTTGAAAAAACTGGACCTGCAGACTGCTGCCGTCCCGGTCATTAAAAAGTTATTTTAGGCGTAAGCAAGATAACCAATTTTTTCATTCACGACAAATTATTATCAAGTATAGTTAAGAGAATTTTTCTTTCTTCAACCTAATTAAGCTAATAAAGAAATAACCATACATTTTGAAGATATAAAGGAGGTCACTTACAAAGTGGATGACAAAACAAATATAACGAACATTCCAATTCCCAAATTATTGTCCTCAAGTAAAACCAAGTAGGTTCTAACTGTGTATCTTGCAAAGAAATATATTAAAGCCTACAGTCATACAAGCAAAGCAGTATATGCATCCGCAGGTGGAAACACCCTCTGTAGTAAAGAATATGAACCAATCTGTGCTAATAATCATGAAGAAGTTGATACTCTTATAATATGGCGTGCCTCATTTGCTTCAGAGTTCTCTCCCGATACCGATGACCTAATCCTTATCATTGCAAACTGTCACAGACTGGTTTCAAATATAACAGTGTGTATGAAATCTGGAAAGGTTGATATACAGCAAATTTACAATGCCCTTGGTCCGGACAGAGCATTAACCTTGCCAGGATTTCACGCAGGAAGTGATAGCACGTAAAAGCAGACAGACATGGTTTAGGCACTTTTTCAGCGCAGAGAAGAGCATCATAGCAGCCTTTAAAGCTCTTGGGGATATATGTGACATTGATCCTGAAACAGAAGATTGTTAAATTTGTGTGCGGAGCATATTGTCCAACGAGTGTGTGTGCATCATTGATATCAAACAGCTCAGGTGTCATCAGTTCTGCAAGTATCAAGCAGAGAGTGAACACTTTACCCTTACCAAAGCTGTTTCACATGAAGATATTCTTCGTGCACACATTCAGACTTCTATTTGGAGCCAGACTCACACTGCTATGCAACAAGATTTGGATCCGAGAGGAAATGGATGGGTTGAGGAGGGCGCTTTCCTTTGATACCTCTCCCAACAAAACTCCAACCAGACCCTAAGTCAATACTGGAGTTGGTAAAGTGTGCACGTAAAAAGAGCAGTTGTGCTTCGAATTGATGTAATTGTAAATCTAATGGTATGACCAGTACTGACCTTTGTCTCTGTCTAGAATGTGAAAACGACGGCCCCAACGAGGTTCAAACTGGCGACTCTGACGATGAATTGCTGATACTGAAAAAGATGGAACCTATGCCAAAGAAACATGAATATCTTACAAGGCCTAATATACAGTATGAAAGAAGTATAAAGCTGACATACTTTTATTGAAATAAGGCAAAAGATTACATGTACACAAAGATTTTCAAGGTGTACATACAATCTATTGCCAAATTCCATGTAGATATTCGTATGTTTTATAGTATGAAAATTTACGCGTAACGAAAGTAAATATCTGTACCTTTTTGCTGCTGATTTGCCCCCCAGTAGCACAGCGGTATGTCTGCGGACTTACAACGCTAGAATCCGGGTTTCGATACCCGTGGTGGGCAGAGAACAGATAGCCCATTGTGTAGCTTTGTGCTTAATTTCCAACAAACAAACAAACGAAGTGACAAAAGTACAAATCAACAGTTTGCGTAATTATGAACATATATAATGATAAAACTCCAAAATTCATGTTTTATCCTTTGTCACATCGTATCAATCACATAACATAAATAGATAATTGACGAATCAATAAATTACATTTCAATGTCGTAAATTTTGGGATTTTTTTTATGTTTGCAACGTCTAATCTTAACCCTGCCATATGTTACTTAATCCTCGGAGGAAAAAAAATGGAAACACATTTTTTGGACAGGTCTTTGTATTGGCTTTCAAAAAAGGTATGCTTCCAAAAATTAACTTTACTTTTACAACACAAGGAACCTGACTAAATTACCCGTGACTTCATTGGCAACCAAAGATACAGCTACAGTTGTCCTTTGTAGGACTAATAGTTCATTAAAAGAAACTGAAACCTACCGCTGCGTATCTGTGGGCGACGAATCCACTCATCTGAATAAAAAGGAACAAATCTGCGAAGAACAGCAAGACGCTTGTGACTCCCAGATAAATTCCATGCTGTGAAAAATAAAGTCTTGTTGGATATGACATACGACGAAATGTGGGGTTACTCAATAAATACTATTTTGCCGAAGGTTTTTTGTCTCGGAAATTCGTGTAACGCTAAACAAGGGTTAGCTGTCTCCCTTTTTTTAACTGGTTCAGTAGACTGAAGGGAAGGCTACTCGTCAACAGAATCCATTGTCAACTCTTAGGGTACTCTGATCAAATAGTGGGGGTCGACCGTCACTTTTACAACGCACCCTCGGCCCCAAATTGGCCCAAATAAACATGATTGTAAATGACCCATAATTTTATATTTGTAATTCTAACAAACGGACAACAATTAGGAGTAGCACACGCAATAAAATATTTAAAGCATTTGGAGTTGAAGTAATTCCCCATTATTTTTCATATATTATTATTTTCACAGCACTGAAGTTTTGGTAACAACCGCGTGTTAAGCCTTTTATAATAATATAATACATTTCAAAACAAGGGGTCTGTCTCATACATTAAACTAAAAAAGCTAGCCCTTCTCATGTAAATATATATTACGCCTTCCCTTAAACTCCCTTATATTTACAGCATCCACCAATCCCGAAGGCAACACATTCGAAAAGCCAAACACCTGTTACAAAAATAAAATTGTCTTAGTTGAAGATGACTCCTACCGCGCCAAAATGTCCACTAATCTTACCATTCTCACTATTGAGTACGAAAAAATATGGTGGTTAACATTAACAGCTCCCTTAACAATCTTAATTGTCAATCAAATTCCTTCTAACTCTATTTGTTTGTTTCAAGAGAAAACAATTCAGAGATCTTAACAACCTTTCCATCCCAGGTATCATCCTAGTAGCCCTCCTCTGAACCCTTTCCAACAGTTCATGGCCTACCTAAGGTAAGGGCCCCAAGACTGAACACAATACGCTAAATCTGCCCTAACCAGCAACCTATACAGTGAAACCTAATCTTTTTAGACTTGCAATCGATATTTATGTAAATACAACCTAAATTTCTATTTTGCCCTACCACTTGCAACAGCACACTGCTTGGATGTCTTAAGAAACTGATAAACCAAAACACCAAGATCCTTTTTTTCCACAACACTGTTAAAGTTATTTACATAAACATTTAAAATGGATAATTTATTTCTGCTTGCTAGAGAAGATTAAAAAAATAAGCTCGAGATCGAAGCCAATGTGCAAAAGGCTTAAAAAGCGTCGTGAAATTTCGATCCTGTACAATTATTAGCTTCGTATTCTTACACTAATAACTCATACATTAACGATCTAAAATTGTCCTACTTGTTAGCGTACCGAGCTATGACCGAAGAGTCCAAGGTTCGTGCTGTGATGCCGTACTTTCAGTTGTGGGTGCATTATGAAAATGACAACCGTTATTCGGTCCAAAAAGGTCAATACCAACGCTCTCTTAGGCCGGTTAGTTGTTTGTTTGTTTGTAATTCAGCACAATGGGCTATCTGTGCTCTGCCCACCACGGGTATCAAAGCCTGGTTTCTAGCGTTGTAAGTCCGCAGACATACCGCTGTGCCACTGGGGGTAAGCCGGTTATGATACGATAGATATAGTAATGGTCTAAGTGCCATCTATATCATCAATTTTATGAACAACAACTGTTATTGGGTGAGCTACATTAAGTAAGTGAACCGTAATTAGTATTAATTTATTTTTAAGTCACTTACAACTTAGAATTAGAGTAAGCAGGACGAACAGAAAATTATGTATTTATTTCAGTTAAACTTACTGTTATTCACAACAACTGGAAAATCAGTAAATTACCTTACAACTAAATAACGTATGACAAATCAATATTACCCCTCAATCAATATTACGTATTACCCCTCCCTTCCAGTGGCATAGCAGTATGTCTGCAGAATTACAACGCCAAAATCCTGGTTTCGATACCCGTGGTGGGCAGAGCACAGATAGCCCATTGTGTAGCTTTGTGCTTAATTACAAACAAACATGCGTATTAAATGATTTATAGAAGACAATTAAACTCAAAGACTTCTGTAAAAGAGACGTTGATTATTTAAAGTATTTATAAAGCTAATTATTTAGATGTTATTAAAAACGCCAGCTTTCTTTCACACACATATCTTAAAACTGATAGATCAGATATTTCTGGCTTGATAGGGAATTAAATTAATAAAGATTCATTCTTATTGGAAATATATTGAGTCATTTTATGTGGTCTTAGACATACTTCAATTATAACGAATAACTATTTGACATCACAAACTTTCTTGAAAACAGAATGGAACGTTTAGGTCATATAACTTACCGTGACCAGCCCGAAAAGAGGGGTTACTTTCTTTAAAAAAGAAAACCTTGTAAATCGAAAGAAGAAAAGACTCAGGGATGATAGGAAAATCAGTAATGTGATAATGCCGAAATATCGGTAGGTGGAATAATGCTTGAAAACTGACATAAGGCACGTGGTATCTGTTCTCCAGCAGTCTGGAATTTGTTCTTCGCAGATGAACGCCACAAGTGAGAAAATCTGGAATGAAATCGTATCTTCATTATTTAAATCTATAACTGTCAATAGCATCGAATCAAAGTGGGCGATAAATCAGTACTATATAACAATGGTGATTCTGTATCACCTGGAAAATTTGGGTGTTTTGAATTTCGTGCAAAGCTACAAGAGGGCTATCTGCGCTAGCCGTCCCTAATTTAGCAGTGTAAGACTAGTCATCACCACCGGCCGCCAACTCTTGGGCTACTCTTTTACCAACGAATAGTAGGATTGGCCGTCACATTATAATGCCCCCACAGCTGAAAGGGCGAGCATGTTTGGTGTGACGGGGATTCGAACCCGCAGATTGCGAGTGGAGCGCCCTAACCACTTGGCCATGGCGGGCCAAGCTGGAAGACCGATTTAGTTTAAAACATTAATTAAATTCACACTAATAAGTGTGAAGGGTTGCTAAAATTATCAGACCACGTTCATTATTTTAACTAAATCTCTTTATCAGTTACCCAAATTAATTGTGATTCCATTACCCGATTAGTTTTAGTATCAATATGTAATAGTTTGTTTCAGAAATTCGCTGAAGCTGCACGAGGGCTACCTGTGCTAGCCGTTCCTGATATTGAACTGATAGACTAGAAGAAAGGCAGCTAGTCAACAGCACCCATCGCCAACTGTTGGGGTATTTTAATCGAATAGTGAGATTTGGCCATTACCGACGACCAAAAAAATGCTGATTGCGTTACTGCAGCAATGGAACGCAAACCATGGATTCTCGGATATACAGTTTGGTAAGCTAACCACTAGGCTCCTCCCAGTCGAATTAGTAAAGTTATAATTGTAAAAATAATATAGAGTATGTATTATTAATTCTTAAATTACCTATTTGTTTTTATACCGTTTACTACTGGTGAGATTGATATATTGTATCATTTTGAATAATTTCATGGTTTTCCTGTTAAAACATTCAGTGTAAAGAAATGAACAAAAAAAATGGGTAAAACCACTAATTTTCCTTTAAGATACATA
>NW_013670322.1:33665-42785 GCF_000517525.1 Limulus polyphemus
AGAATTCACCATCACATTATAACACCCCACAGCTGAAAGGGCGAGCATGTTTGGTGTGACGGGGATTTGAGCCCGCAGATTGCGAGTCGAGCGCCCCCTAACCACCTGGCCATGGCGGACCCTTCTAGTGGTATTCATTGCAATACTAATGATATTTTCGTTTATCTTGTTTTATGTGACTTATAATTTATATACACTGCTAGTAATCCTGTAACCAACAGAGACAATGGATCCACGAGTAATGTAGTGCATAAATAGTTTAGAAACACGTATTTAAAAAGACGACAGTGACCACATCAGTAATTCTAGGGTTAATTAAAGGCTCTGAACAAGTTGAAATGTTGTCACGCGTCCTTGAGTAAAAATGTCGTGTGTTGCCATATTGTCACGCCTTGTTAGATAAAACTGTTGGATGTTGTCATGTTGGATAAAAGTATTGTGTATGCCATACTGTTAAATCTCGTTGTTGTTGAGAGTTGTCATGGTTAGTAGCAGGGATGAAATTTTGCCGGTACTAAGTACCGGAACTTTTTTTTTTCTTTAAGGCGGTACTAGTACCGGGACTACTTTTTTTACCGGGACTTATTCGGGCTGCTTTGTCGATTTTTATGTTTACACGTAGATTTTTTTTTTTCTTTTTCAAAAACAGATCCTCAGCTAAGTACCTATACTTTTTTTTTTTTTTAGAATATCACCCCCGACTCGTAGTTTATACGTGTTCAGTGTTGTCTGACTCATTAGACAAATGTTTAGTTTTACGATGCTTCACTTACGTAAATAATTACTATTATGAAACTGATAATGTACCTGTAATTTAATCATTTTCAAGTAAGATTATCAAAAATAATAACGTGAGATTACTTTCTTCGCCAAAGTTTGTAATTTCAGTGAAGAAATGAAAGAATCCGTGAAAAGACTATACCTAAAAACCTAAAAAAAAAAACTAGTTACTTTCTGTTACTTATTATATCCTGGCGGTATGAAACGTAACTTAGTGCGTTCTATGTACCATAAGCTAAATATGTCCCCAGATGGAACAGAGGTAAGTCCACAGACGTATAACGCTAAAATCCGGGGTTCGATTCCCCGTGGTAGGCATAGCAGCATAGCCCAATGCGGCTTTGCTCTAGAACAAACAACTATCTATACAATTATGATTTCGTATTTTTTTCACACTGTTTTAATTAATTTATCTTTATCATTTATTAGCGCTAAACCTAGATAAAAGTACCACATATTATTAAATTTGAAAGAACAGTATATCTATAAAATAGACTAATTTCATAATTTTTGTTAGGACGTAAAGATTTTGTAGTAATTTAAACTGCGTTATTACTGATTCGCGCTAAGCCTAGAAAAAGGAAATGTATCAGAAATATACTCTCACACCCAATATCCGTTCTAATAAATTGAAAGTCAGTTAAAGTTTAGGAGAGTATAGGAAAACCTGTTGTTCTCTCCTACCGAGGTCAGCAGTCGAAGAACTCCTTCTACCGTTTTCAGATAGCTTTTGTCCAGATTAACTAGCTTATTTTCTGAGTTTCTTTGGTCAACACTGTTGTTTTCGTCCGAGTCACTTGTTGATCTACTTGTGGTTGATCTTTTCGCTTCCTCTACAGTTGCCATGTTCACCCACCTTCTCTTCTGCTCAGTGCACGCACCACGTGTTACTGTCTCGAAACTATTAAAAGTATTTACGGTTGCTGTAATTCTTACATCACGGAAGTCGAGCCGCGGAAGGAAGTCTGAGTTCATTCGACAGGGTATTGAAGCACTCAAACTTGTAATAAAGCAGTGTTTCAATGCCCTGTCGACTGAACTCAAACTTGTAATAAAGCAGTTCAGTCGACAGGGCATTGAAGCACTGCTTTATTACAAGTTTGAGTTCAGTCGACAGGGCATTGAAGCACTGCTTTATTACAAGTTTGAGTTCAGTCGACAGGGAATTGAAGCAATGATTTATTACAAGTCTGAGTTCAGTCGACAGGACATTGAAGCACTGCTTTATTACAAGTTTGAGTTCAGTCGACAGGGCATTGAAGCACTGCTTTATTACTCGAACACATTTAGATTTTCCAGGTTTGATTTCGAAAGTCGAATGACTGCATTCAAATAACTATAGTTTTTTTTGTATTTGAACACAGATTATGTGAGCTTGATTTTTAAAGTTATGACATCATTTTCTGTAATAAAATTTTCTGTAATTTTTTCGCCGTGTATGGAGTGATATAATATATATATATATGTACGTATCTAAATTCTCAGAAATAAAAAAATGACTTTATTTGTTTGTTGTTAAGCTCAAAAAGTTACTCAATGGACTATCCGTGCTCTGCCCATCGCAGGTATCAAAACCTGATTTTTTGCGTTATAAATCCTCAGACTTACTGCTGAGCCACCAGGGGCATGAAACTTGAAAGGACTCTATAGATATATAAATAAATGATTTTTCTCTTACTTCACTCCTAAGACTAAGGATGCATTTTTGGAATTCACTGCAGCATAACTTTTGCAACACTTACGTTTCGCTGTAATATATTAAGTTTTGCAACACTTACGTTTCACTGTAATATATTAAGTTTTGCAACACTTACGTTTCACTGTAATATATTACGTTTTGCAACACTTACGTTTCGATGTAATATATTAAGTTTTGCAACACTTACGTTTCGCTGTAATATATTAAGTTTTGCAACACTTACGTTTCGCTGTAATATATTAAGTTTTGCAACACTTACGTTTCACTGTAATATATTAAGTTTTGCAACACTTACGTTTCGCTGTAATATATTAAGTTTTGCAACACTTACGTTTCGCTGTAATATATTAAGTTTTGCAACACTTACGTTTCGCTGTAATATATTACGTTTTGCAACACTTACGTTTCGCTGTACTATATTAAGCACACAATTTCATAAAGATATACGTTATTTAGTCACACCACTAAAACACCATCAGAGTAACTCAACTTTACGTTTAAGCATACAATATGTAGCATTCTTCTGCCAAACCACGCCCCCGGTAGCTCAGCTAAATATCGGGTTTCGATATCCGTTGTAGACAGAGCACAACAGCCCACTGTGTAGCTTTGCGCTTATTAACAACAATCAATCTTACCAAACCAGATCTAGGTTAGAATTATATAATGTACATCATAAAGACGATACGACTACACGTGGAAGTGTGGCAAATATTCAAAAATGAACTGTACGGCACTGTAAAAACGTTTTGTTTTTTTTGTCTCTCACGTGATATGTTATATAAATTAAGGTAATGTAAATATAATTCATTGGCATTATAAAATAAGTATACAGTAAAACAAAAATCTATACAGTGAACGAGGGGACTTGAAGTTCTGATCTCGACAGAAATTTATGAACTGGACCTTAATTTCCTATGTCCCGGCATGGCCGAGTGGTTAGGGCGCTTGACTCGAATCCCTGTCACACCAAACATGCTCGCTCCTTCAGCCGTGGGGGCGTTATATAATGATATTCAATCCCACTATTCGTTGGTAAAAGAGTAGCCCAGGAGTTGGCTGATGACTATGATGGTGGTGAAGACTACCTTACACTGCTAAGTTAGGGACGGCTAGCGCAGATAGCCCTCGTGTAGCTTTGCGCCTATTAAAGAAAAATTCTGAATGGGCAATGGTACAAACGAACATTGCCTTGAAACGTTTGTTTGTTTTAGAACAAAGCGACACTGGACTATCTGTTGTTTCCACTGCGGGGAATCGAACCCTGGATTTTAACGTTGTAAGTTCGTAGACATTATTTTGAGTATGTTTACTGAATCCGCAAGTCTTCTCTCACTGACAAATTCCGACTTTTTGGCTCTATGGATCAGATGAGTTTACTTCCCTATCATAATTTGCTGAAGTAGTCCTTATACATGTGTTGAAAACTGCACATTCTTTAACCTTTTGAGTATAACACTCTCTGAAGTTGTAAGTGGTAATTATGAGCCTAATTTAATGCTATTTATTTTTTTTTTTTAATTACTCCTATCGCAAAGAAAAGCTCAAGTTCAAATGGGTCTGTTTCAGAACATTTGAGCAAATTTACATAAATGGTTATCTGGGCAAATCCGTCCTTATTTGTTAGCTTGTAGACTAAAGGGAATGTGACTATCACATTTGTAGCGCATCTACAGCTTCCAGAGTGCGCAACATTTTTTTTTTTTGAGGCAAGTTTTCGTGTGCCAGAAACACTTGGTTTCGCAGTCCTAACATGCTAATTATTAATCCACATCCGGTCCTGATCCATTGGAACAGCCAAGCAAGACAGGTTAGAAACTTAGAAACCATTTCCTGTACTTGATGTATTATATGAAGGCATTCAATCAAACTGGCTTTGAGTAATGGGTACTGGTGTTCTGTTGACTGAAACTAGTTTGGTGAGTCTTATTCCTTGTGAATAGTGAAGTTTCAGTCGGATCTCGGATATTTCATTTATTACATAACTTGTATTACTGATGAAAAAGGTAATAGATACCGAGAATTTATCCAGACAGTTATGCCATCTGAGAATTGTGACTGATAGGCACATGGCAACAGTGAAAATGGCCCAAGAGCACACTTATACTTAACGCAAAGGGTTCGGAGTATACGTTATTTACTATTAGTTTAATCTGTTTGTTTTTAAGTTTGTTTCTTTATTTGTTTTGAATTTTGCGCAAAGCTACACGAGGGCTATCTGCGCTAGCCGTCCATAATTTATGCAGTGTAAGACTAGAGGGAAGGCAGCTAGTCATCACCACCCATCGCCAACTCTTGTGCTACTCTTTTACCAACGAATAGTGGGATTGACCGTCACATTATAATGCCCCCCACGGCTGAAAGGGCGAGCATGTTTGGTGTGACGGGGATTCGAACCCTCGACCCGCAGATTGCGAGTCAAGCTCTCTAACCACCTGACCATGCCGGGCCTGTTTTTAAGTAAGCTGTAAAACAAAGGAACTAAGTGCTATGACTAAGTTTAGAATTAGTATCGCTGAAGAACTTATGTTTTAGGGTGCATCTTAACTGTTTAATTCATTCCTATGAGTTGAATGGTGTATGCTCTGGCGTGGTATAAAGAAAAGCTCCAATAATTTTAAACTCTAGAATTAGTAAAGTGATGGAAATTTATGCCATTAAATATACCATTTTCGTCTATATATAAACCGCAGTTCTCAACATTATTCAAAGTAATTCTTTATCAAACACCGTTTTGATTAGTATCTGTACATTTTTATGTTTAGTTTACATCGTTAGCAAGACCTCAAGTATTGTTGCGCTTCTGTGTTCGTTTGTTAATTTTCCGTAAAAATTCTTTCCGAAGATACTTTAGCGATGCAAGTCCTTTCTTAAATAAAACTAGTTTATTCTTTCTCAATACAACTTTGCAATGCACTTAATTTCTACAGTTACGCTATAACTTAAACAAACGCTATAATTCATAACGAACGATTCACGCGCTTGACTCAATTGCCCATCTCTATCCCTGTCAATTCCATTGTTGCCGTCACTTCTTGGCGGTCTTATATACAAGAATACCACACATCTAGTAAACACTCGAGCATTCAAGAACCTTCGAGAATATCATGGCGTGTTACTAGCGTCACGTGACTTCCGCTGTCGTAACAGTGTCATTGTGTTTTCTTATTTGTATCGATCATATTTTTTTGGCGAGTTTCCAAGTTACATTAAAGTCTTGGGTCATAATAGCTGCGTAAAGGAAGTTAAGATACAACTGAATGATGTGGATCAACTGGTAAGTTGAACAAAAATATTTGGGAAATGACCTTCAGTATAGTAAGTGTAAGTTAGTGTGTTTGGTGTCCAAGTCAAAAGAGGTAATTATCTCTATATACAAATTATTAGTTAGGCTTCACTTGAAATATTGTGTACAATTTGGTCTCATTATTTAAGAAAGGGGGATTCAGAGGATGATGATTTCGGGATGAAAAAGTTATCTTACATGTAATGGTTATGGCCTCTTAATTAATTTTCTTTTGAGAAAAGAACAGTAAACTAAAAGATGATCTTATTGAAATTTACAAGATTATCCGTGAGGATTGAAATGATAAAGGCCTCATTTTTTTGCGATATTCTGAACATAATAGTGTGACAGAGCACTAGTTTAAGATTTGGAAAATATAGACTAGGTTCCTTAACACAACTGCTTTTTTCGAACAGGGTAATTGGTGTAGAATAACACTTTACAAGAGTTTTAAGAACAGACCCGATAAATTCCTGAAAAATACTTGATATAAATAAATTTATATATATATATATTAACGGAAGGTGTGCAATTGTTACTTACTTGTGTTTAACGTATCGTATTGTTGATGGATGCATTATTCCACAAACCTCATTAAAAGTTATTTTCTGCTATAAATTATTTTATTATTTAAAATTTGCTTTCATGTAATCATCATATTAATTATGAACAACGCCATAATTAGGCTATGTTCACGAGAGTTTGATTTTGATGTGTCACGTGACTCTTTAGGTAATGAAAACGTAAGCTACTGTACGGTAATGTTAGGGCTTAAGCCATAAGTTTGGGAGACAGTAGTTGTATTTTTACTTACACTTTTTACAACTTAAAATGAATCGCACCTAAGAATATTATGTATGTTTTATTATAATTATTTTGAAAGTTTTCTTGTGTCAAGTTATGTTGCTTATACATGGCACGTTGTTAGTGCTAAACAAGTTAAAGAATAAAACTACTAATACTATTACTTTGCCTTTTACTAAGACTAAGACATTTTAGTAATAAATACTACTACTACTACTATATAATACTATTACTAGTATTAATAGTAATACTATTTTACATACGTTTCGTTCATAGTAATAGCATGGTCACCTTGACATTAATTAAATTTGTACATGGAGAGTATTGTTCGCATTCATAATCGCAAAATTAAAACCTATTAACTTTATTATTATGAAATTTATAGTTTATTAATTAATAGTAATAATAAAGACGTAAGATTTTACGAGCAGCGTTAGTGTTGTCTTTTTTAGTGTTAATTATTATGAATAATAGTATTACTAGAACTTATAAACCTACGATATAATAATAATATGGGCGTTTAAAAGTAAAGTTAAACGTTATAATTTAAATTTTAACATTATGAGTCGTACTAAAGTAATTGAAAATGAAATACAATACGTGATTGTGAGTTTGATACAAATCACAATCTTATTACGAAATTAGTGTTGATACTGATAGTATCAATTATTTATTATGATGCATTAAAAGTTATTTCTTATCTGTTAGTAATTAAAACTATTTTTTTTGTATATACTATGACTAGCCTAAAGATTACATTCTATACGACTCCTACATGAAACAGTACTTTTTTTCTAGCATTTAAAATATATTTATCAGTTATTACGGATGTGAATGATGCAGTATAACCAATCAACAACTTCTGATGCATACTTTGGTGATGTGGCACCAATCACATCTATTGTTGTTAGTAAAGCTAACAGAATTTTAGGATGTATTTATACAATTGTGTAGGTAACTATCCTTGTTTACCTAGTTGGGCTTCACAGTACTCTGTACAGTTTTAGGCTTCTTACCTTCGAGAACATAGACTTTTAAAGAGGTTTCAATGAAGGGGCTAATTGTAATACGATGATTTGAGGAGGACTTTCAGTAACCTGGAACCCTGAGTATTCTTCACATAGATTTCCAAGTTCACACACGCAAGTTTTAGTTCATGCTTGTGAAAGAAGTAAAAAAATTCATTAATTTTTACTGATGCTGTAACAGACTTTTAGAGTAATCTCCAGTATCAGACACATTTACATCTTGAGGTGGGTGTTGGATACATGTACACAGTATATGTTACGGATTAGCTTGACTTGTGTAAACAGTAGCCAAACTCATTGATGCTGTGTGGTTTATTGTCTGTGCGGAGACATCAATCTTGAAACTAACAACGGAATAATAAA
The DNA here is from genome assembly GCF_000517525.1 of Limulus polyphemus. Taxonomy (NCBI): domain Eukaryota; kingdom Metazoa; phylum Arthropoda; class Merostomata; order Xiphosura; family Limulidae; genus Limulus; species Limulus polyphemus. Next base: position 41,626 of record NW_013670322.1, read on the forward strand.
GTGCTGATGGATTGATTTTCATATTTGTGTGTGACCTGTTAATTGGTTGTGTGATTAGTCTGGCCTTCACAGTTTGCAATCAAAAGATACACAACATTAATTGGATTATCAAACAGCTTGTTTATAAATCAGTGGATAATAAGTAATCAGGCTGATCGTTAGACTAAAAGATGCCTAACTGGATTTGTGATTATTGCATAATGATCACACGTGCTTGATTTAAAGATCTGAAATTTATAGCCGAGGTTATTTCATCCCTAGTTCTAAAATCCTTAGGAGAAACCTGTATAGGGATAGGGTAAACTTTGTTGATGTATCTTCTCTTGAGTAAAGAAGGGTAAATTTGTTGATGATATCAAGGTCCTGGATATTTCCGACTGAGAGGAGAATACTGCTGATTTACAAAATGATTTGGATTATTTAGTGAGTTGGGCAAATAAATGCTGATAGCATGTTAACTTATGGTACAATATACACTGTCTAACAACTATTTCCATGTTAACTCATCATTATACAATATACACTGTCTAACAACTGTCTCCATGTTAACTCAAATGGTATAATATACACTGTCTAACAACTGTCTCCATGTTAACTCATCATTATACAATATACACTGTCTCCATGTTAACTCAAATGGTACAATGTACACTGTCTAACAACTGTCTCCATGTTAACTCAAATGGTACAATATACACTGTCTAACAACTGTCTCCATGTTAACTCATCATTATACAATATACACTGTCTAGACAGTGTATATTGTATAATGATGAGTTAACATGGAGACAGTTGTTAGACAGTGTACATTGTACCATTTGAGTTAACATGGAGAGAGTTGTTAGTGTATATTGTACCATTTGAGTTAACATGGAAACAACTGTCTCCATGTTAACTCATCATCATACAATATACACTGTCTAACAACTATCTCCATGTTAACTGAAATGGTACAATGTACACTAACAACTATCTCCATGTTAACTCAAATGGTACAATATACACTAACAACTATCTCCATGTTAAATCTAATGGTACAATATACACTAACAACTCTCTCCATGTTAACTGAAATGGTACAATATACACTAACAACTCTCTCCATGTTAACTCATCATTATACACTATACACTGTCTAACAACTATCTCCATGTTAACTC
>NW_013670322.1:43256-48938 GCF_000517525.1 Limulus polyphemus
AGATTAATAGGCCTATAATTACTGGGACAATTTTTATCACTTCCCTTGAAAGAGGAGTTAACTTCCAATCTTCTGGTACCTGCCCACTATTCAAGGGCTTACAAAAAAAATAGTAGTAAGTGGCTCACATAACCAATCCTTAACCCCTCCTTCAAAATCCTTGGGAAAATATTATCTGGCCCAGGAGCTTTATCGTTCTTTAAATTTCCCAACTGTTTCTTAATCAACTCCTTGTTATCCTTACATTGTGTTTTGTTATTGAAATTTACAGGATTATTTGAGTAACTGATAGGTTAAAGTCCTGTAAAGATTTGTGATTTTTGTTACACTTATGAACATAATATTTGGCAACTTGTATTTATATTCTGTATAACAGTGGTTCCTAACTGATCTGATCACGAACATATTTTTGTTGCACCACAGAACATTCAAGTGAGTGTGTGTGTGTGTGAGAAAGAAACTAAAAATTATTAGTTCAGAAGTCTGTTTAAAATTATGTTCAATTATAAAGCTAAAATTTTAGTATCTGCTGGGTAGATATATCAGCAGAAAACTAACACAGAGGAATGTATGTTTAACAGGTTAAAAAAAAACTTCAGTGTCATAATCTTGTGGCATGGCTTTTTAAAACCCGAGAAACTTTGTTTTACATCTCAGCAGAAACAAACACAGAGGAATGTATGTTTAACAGGTTAAAAAAACTTCAGTGTCATAATCTTGTGGCATGGCTTTTTAAAAACTGAGAAACTTTGTTTTACATCAGTTTTTAAGTATTATTTTTAACTCACAACTATTTGAATGAAATCTCATATTAACAGACTGTCATACCATCCAGCTGTCACACAGTTTATGCATCCTTCACGAAAGTGAAAGGAAAACCCTAATAACATTAGATATCATATCATGCCTTACATACTCTACAGTTTTTCAGCTACAAAATGAGATTGGGTTAACATTTCAAAGTTCTGTATCATTTAAATCAAGTTGTCAGATTCTCTTCAAGACTTGATACAAAACTTTACTTTTTACTGTCTAGCAACTGTCTCCATGTTAACTCAAATGGTACAATGTACACTGTCTAACAACTGTCTCCATGTTAACTCTAATGGTACACTATACACTGTCTAACAACTATCTCCATGTTAACTCAAATGGTACAATATACACTGTCTAACAACTGTCTCCATGTTAACTCAAATGGTACAATGTACACTGTCTAACAACTGTCTCCATGTTAACTCAAATGGTACAATATACAGAATGAATTGTCAAGATTGTTGTAATTTTTATGTGGGGAAAATTGGAAGGAGTCTAGAAATTTGATTTAAAAGGACTTCTTCATTCCCCTTCACATAATTTTTTAGTATCACAGTACCATAAAACATAACATGATGATAAATAATGTTCAGGTTGTTCATCAAGAGCCAATAGAAATTAAAAGATTTTAAATGTGTGCCAAGATTATCCATTTGACCGACTCTGTATTGGAGAAAGAATATTGACAATAATCCACATTTATTAAACATATCTAGATAAAAAGTGGCAAGCTTTTAGTAATGCTGCAAATCTGCTGTACAGATGTGTTACTAAAGTACTTGTGCTCAAGATATGTCTGTGCATTTCTGACATCAATGTGACTTGGACTCTGAAAGATTTGAGAAGAATAAAAATGCTTTTGTCCGTTGTGCAGTTTGCACAGTGCATACGCACAACCTCTAGAACTTGTATAGCAGTGTAGAACTTGAAATGTAATGACAGAAATATATTTGTTTTCAATCTCTTAATTGCATTTTTTTAAAAGTCAAGAAAGAGTTTTTATTGGTGCTCTAAAATGCAGTTTTAATCTAAAAGAGCAGCTATATTACATTGTATTTATTGATTTCTCGGGCACACTGATCAGTGAGGTATGGTATAAAATAAAGTGCTTTTATATTTTCTATTGTGTTTGGGGAATTTTCCTATGATCGTATACATGTACAGAAGGGAGGTGAAATTAAATACAACCTTTGAACAATTGAAAAGAAGTAGAGAACAGATAAAGTAAACAATGATGTTGCTACCATTAACTGAAATTGAATTTTGTTGTTAACTTAGGTTGAACCTGGAGGAACAGAACTATGAGTTCAGGCTTATCACCTTCTAACAATGTGACTGTTCTTTTTGAGCTCAAAATTACAAGTAAGTATTTCCATGCATGTGTCGATTATACTTTATAAATTTTGAAGGTATATTTATTTCAATATTTTGTTTCATTTATCTAGGCTGAAATTGATATTTTAGATTTTTTCTGACAATTTTCAGTTGGGAATTACTGGTTCAAACAATTCTTTGCACAGATACGGAGTTCTGCGTTTAGATTTTTAGCTACTGGCCTCTTGGGCTGTTCAGCTTGCATTTTAATTGTATAGGAAACAATTTTTGTGGCCCAATAAAAGTTCGACATTCATCATGGCCCACAGGCCCAGTAGAAATCACGCTTTGGCCTGTAGAAATGTTACACGACAGGCTCGAAATGTGAAATTATTTTATATCAGATTAATGAATTGTTATATACCATGGTAATTTATACCTTACTCATTATTTAAATGTGCTCTCTTCTTAGGATACCTGTTAATCGTTTTTGGTTATTTAAACCTATTTTAAGGAGTTTTTCTGCAAACAACCATTCTACATTTGATGAAAATATACATGAGTGAAAGGGGAATGAGTTAGTTGATTTTTGTATCTTTTTAGTGTATAGGATGCATTTTTTGATATATTAACTTTGAAAGAGGACTTGGCATTGAATCCAAAATGTCATAAAAGCTCTTCAGATGTTGATTTTATTGCTGATATATATAAATCCATTTCAAACAAAGTTTTATAATGTGTGAAATATAATTCTATGATACTGAACTGTTTATTCTTCTTATCAATGCCCTGATATTTTATATTTGTATTTTAGTTGTTTCAGCCAAACTACATTCATCAAGTCTATTCAAGCCAAATGCTTACGTGGAACTAGTTGTTGATGAAGGAATTCCAGTAAGAACTGATATTCAGAAAAACACGACTCATCCAACTTGGAATGAACAATTTCCCGTGTAAGTGTGGTTTAACAATGCAATGGCATTATAATACACTATACACATATTTCTAGTTTAAAATTTAATATTTTTAAACAATTTTTGCAAGAGGAGGTTGAAGATTGACAATGCTTGGATAATTTTCTCTAACAAATGACCATTTTATGTCTTTACGAAATTGACTTGTCGGTGAAGAAAACAAAGCAAAAAAATTCATTTATTTTTTTCATTATGATGTCTTCCAATTTTATTTTAGTAACTATCATTTTGGAGTAAAGAAATATATATATATATATATATATATATATACATACATACAAAGGTTAAGTACGTTAAGTTAACCCTATTAGGATTGGACAGCATTCCAGAGCTGAGGGTATGTTTGCATAACAAATTTCACAATGTAAGTAAAAAATTATTCTATCCTTATTTCATCAATTTTTTTATATGAAAATATCTAAGAATCGAAATTTTGTAACCTTGCAAAAATTTTATTTAGCGTAATTTGAAAAGAAGAAGAAAATGTTTGAGTTTTGGGCACTGCACCGTTCCAAGGGTTATTGTGGGTAACCAATTCTCTTTTGTATTATTTAAGAACTTTTATGCAAACCTAAAGTAGATTTATATTTGCTCACAACCTGGCATTCTTTAGAAATACTTTTTATTCAGGTTTTTGTTTCTTACATGAATTTCCTTTTTTCTCAATGACTATTTGAAGAATCCTATGTTGAGAGGCTTTTATGGTGCCACAGCAAGTGGGTTGGACAGTAACTAATAAATCTTAGCCTTGAAACAAGATAGAACCAATGGCTAATACTGATTAGCTGGGAAAGAGTGTCTATCTACGTCAATGTAAATGAAGTGGGATAAGCAGTAATGTACAGTTTCTGAGAAAGTGATTAGTGGAAGATCTCTTAGTGGAGAACAAAGGATTCTTATATGAAGTTTACAAGATCTAATTAAAAAAAGCCACAAACGTGGGAATTTTAAGTGTGAGAAGAAAAAAACAGTTGATACAATATCACCCTGCCAAAACAGAAAGGGTTAAATGATTTTGAAGCATCATCATCATGTTGTTGTTACAGTATATTTTGCCACTTATAGCCTGGCACATTAGTAAATTCATGGATTTACAATGTTAGAATCAGGGGTTCGATTCCTCATGGTGTACAAGGTAGATAGCCCAATGTGGCTTTGATCTGAAACAACCAACCATGTCCAGTCATGTTTGATCTGATTATCATGCATCTTGAACAACAATAGTTTTGCTGTGTAATTTCCCTTGAAAAAGGCTCTATTATAAGGTTGTAATGCCCAAAACACACCACTCCCACCTGCATGCTTTCAATAATTTGTCTAGTGTATGAGGACAACAGTTTTCAAGTGTCCATTTTAGTAGTCTGATTGTATAGAAATCAATAAGCACTGCACTTGGCAACTTGACTGATATGTTTCATTTTCTAGTTGCTTGGAGTGTGCAATGAACCCAAACTCTGTTGGCATCGATTCCAGATGGAAATTATTCCTCATTATTGTGTGTACTGTTTCCTGGGGCATGTGAATGGCTTTTGCCACTGACCTTTTAGTTCATGGATTCTCACGTGCTGCTGCTCTTTGCTTACCATGGCTGAGATATGACTTGTTCCAGGTCTTTTTCTGGATGGTACTGGTGCCCTAGGATGATTCATGTGTCTTTATTTTCTAATGCCATTAATTACAAGGGATATCTTGAAAATTCTAAATTCCCAGTGGAAATGGCTGTTATATGTATCCTTGCTAAAAGCAACCAGTTTTTGAGGAAATCATATTACTTATGAAATGCCAAACAATGTAATACAATATAGTTCTGGTACATGCTGATGAATCACAACATTGTCATCTGTGGTTGCCATGGGATTTATATATTAAAATGTTTTTAATATATAACATACTGTTTGTATACAGTAACAACATGTCATAAACGTCTATGTGGTTCTTATTTCAGAGGTCGTTAGGTTCTTCTGACAGTGTTAATTTAATTAACTATAGAAGAATAAAAACTAGTATTCATACATGTTTGTAGAAGAGGCAGAAATATGATTGTGTTCATTTTACAGAGTGTGAATGTTATAATCACTGGAATGCTCAGGAATTAATGTTTTCTTTGTCAAACTTAGTCAAGTTTAGCATCGGTTAAACATCCATACAGTTACAACAATTACATATTCTAATTTACAGCTAATAATAGAGGATTTATACATTTATATAATGTTTTGTATTGAGTACCAGTGCTACAACTATGATGCATATCCATGTAAGTATGCATTTTCTTACATATAGAAAAAAATTGTACTATTATGCATATTCACCAGTTCAGAAGAAACAGAAACCTGTATAGGTAAAAAAAACAAACACTCAAAACATGGAATATGATTCTTGCCAGATTGAGAGAATTATACATTAGTTTGTAGGGATTAACGTGAAATCCTACAAACTGTTTGCATCCGAGCACTTGTGTAACTTTTTGATTTACTCTCCCAAGCAGTATTGAAGAGTTGTGATTTTGTCAAACTCTAGGTCTACTGCAGAGGAATTGGCAAATCAAATGATAAATTAGGCCTCATAATGCTAGGAGATG
>NW_013670322.1:49556-56095 GCF_000517525.1 Limulus polyphemus
CTCAGTATTGTGTAAAGTAACAGAAGCAGATTAAGTTGTAATGTTTGCTCTTATTTAAGGGACCATGAATGAGGGGGGGGGGAATAATCTGTTGCTTTTAAAATCTTTGTCTGAAACCACTTTTTATGTACGTGGCCATATGACAGTACGTTTATAAAGGATACAAATAAGTTCTGTAGCGTATTTGTACCTAAGGGGCAAGTGGAGTGGCTAAGATTGTTACATTAAATGCATTAAACTAAATTATATTTTATTCGTTAATCAACATTCATAGGATAAATCTATAACTTTAAATTGTAATCAGTTTTGTATTAATTTTTCACTATTATAAGTTCTTCACACACTTCTATATTTTGGTGAAAAACTAACCTCGTATTTACTGTTTCTCCTTTCTACAAAGAGAATCCTGTTCATGTACTTCTTGTTTATTTTTCTACAGGCTTGTGAATCCATATTCAAAATTGCATATTCGAGTGTTAAATCACAACTCTTTGATCAAGGATAGCCTTCTGGGGGATTGCTCACTAGATTTTTACAAGGTTCTCTCTCAGCACAATGGAAAATGTAAGTGTTCTTATCAAAATTTAATGTTGGCAATGTGTGAAAATGTAAGTGTTCTTGTCCAAGTTTAACATTGGCAATGTGTGAAAATGTAAGTGTTCTTGTCCAAGTTTAATGTTGGCAATGTGTAAACATGTAAGTGCTCTTGTCCAAGTTTTATGTCGGCAACATGTGGAAATGTAAGTGCTCTTGTCCAAGTTTAATGTTGGCAACGTGTAAAAATTTTAGTATTCTTGTCCAAAATGTTATTAGTGATTAATACAATCCACATAAAGTGTGTGAAACAAAGCATCAACTCCAAATGTTATTGGTTGTGGTCAAGTGACAAACATTTGTCACTCTGTAAAGAGTATGAGTAATAAAAGATTGAAAACTTTCCAAGTTTTAAGGCTAGTGTGAAGAATTTGATAAATATTTTTATGAATATAAAGCTTTCAACTGAGAAATAATTTTGCAAAATCATTAGTTTTTTTTATATGAATAAACACAAGTCCAGCTCAAACATGAAGATATGTTAGATAATGAAATAATAACATGACCAAAAGACATGTTAAACAATGAAATAAAAACATGTTAGACAATGAAATAAAAAACATGACCAAAAGACATGTTAGACAATGAAATAATAACATGACCAAAAGACATGTTAGACAATGAAATAATAACATGACCAAAATACATGTTAGACAATGAAATAATAACATGACCAAAAGACATGTTAGACAATGAAATAATAACATGACCAAAAGACATGTTAGACAATGAAATAATAACATGACCAAAAGACATGTTAGACAATGAAATAATAACATGACCAAAATACATGTTAGACAATGAAATAAAAAATGTGACCAAAAGACATGTTAGACAATGAAATAATAACATGACCAAAATACATGTTAGATAATGAAATAATAAAATGACCAAAAGACATGTTAGACAATGAAATAATAAAATGACCAAAAGACATGTTAGACAATGAAATAATAAAATGACCAAAAGACATGTTAGATAATGAAATAATAACATGACCAAAAGACATGTTAGATAATGAAATAATAACATGACCAAAAAGTGATTCAAAATATCACTACTAAAATTAATGTACATCCCAGTAAACAGATAGAAACTATCATACTTCTCTGTTGAGGTTATGTTATATAAATATATAAACATAAGTTTTTTATTAAGTAAGTGTGTTTCTGCTTTTGGGTGATTAAAGGTTAAAACTTTATCCAGGAGCCAAATCTGTTCCTTAACCTTCTCGCAAGGGGTAGGTCAGAGTGTGCATATCATGACCTTTTACAGAGTTACATTCCAAATTAAACTACTTTATTAACAATTAGATAATAATCTAAATTTTAATACACGTTTTAAGTTCTTAATTTTATAAGAAAGTACAATCCTTATTAATAAGAGAATCGTGACATTTGTTCTCTGGGTCTACCTCCCCCCCCCCTCTAATTTATTTACCACCTCTTCCTGAAGTATGAAATTTAACATAAATCACTCATTATAATATTGTTATTACTATATTACTATAAAATCAGACCCACATGCCACGCCCATCTTTCACGTTCTCTCTTTCACAAATTGCCAATAATTCTCTATGATGTTTTGTACTATATTATTTATAACCAATAGAAAGTATTGAATGACATATAATGTTACATTATTTTTAGTACAGAATATTGTCAATTTTGTTTTCAGTTTGAAGGTTCATCTTGTGATGTTCAGGGAATTGATTTAAGTCTCTCTCTTGTCTTACTTACAAAGTTAGTTAAATATAATAGTTTTAGGACATTGTTTGTTTTATATATGTTTTTATGCTATGTTCTTAGGAGCATTACTTAAGTAAATAAAAATTAAGTGTACTGGTACCAGCATTATAAAATAAAAGTAGGCTTAAGTTTCATTGGCACATGACTACAAAAAACAAGTCTAATGTTGGTACTATATTTCATGTTTTTCGTGCATATTTTATTATTTATTGTTATAAAAGTAATTAAAATGTAGAATTCAGAAACTTGTTAGGTTAGATTAAGTAAGATAGTGAAAAACATTTCTTCAAAGGGAACGTTCCTGAACACTTTATTCAATATGGTAACATGAGCTACGCGTTAGCCGAATGATTTACAACTTGTTTGGCAGCATTTTTATTTAGACACGGTTCAAACTCAATAAAATTAAGTACGAACAGATGTAGACTTTTACAATCTGCAGCCATTTTAGAAAGACAAAAAGGGTAATTTAGATTTATTTCATATTTTTTAATGCCGATTACAAGGTCGGTCATATTAACGGAGTTCGTACAGAGTAAGAGTAGAGAAAATAACAGATAAAATGTTAAGTGTTACTAAAAAAAAAAATTTAATAATTATTGAGAAGGTTTAAGAAGTTACGCAAATGAAAAGTCTTAGATGAAGAAAAATATTTTTCATCTTAGCATGACAATCACTTTGCACTTGGAGCAGTCAACATTTTGACTCCATATTTTCAAAGACAAATTTTTACTAAAAACACTTAATGGAAAAATCTTACGTTTTGTGTACTAAAGACTTGTAATGTTTACTGAAAGCTTGCCAAATTTCGTTAAGATATACCAATATTAAAAAGTTATAGTATCGAAACTCTGATGGTTACTTTATGGTTACAAGGTTGGTCAAATCGAACGATCCCATATGGAAAAAGTTAATTACTGGAACAATTATTCCATTAAAGGCAGATTCCAGCTTGCTAAAGGGATTTGCCATTTATAGTTTGTTTTTTATTCTTACTTTGACGTTCACATTACACGTTCTCTAAGCTTCAGATTTTTCTGTATTATTTGTATACTTTCAGTTCTTGAAATTAAACTTATTTAAAATACTTAAAACTGTTTTTAAACTAGTGGACAAGTTACCAATGCCCATGGAGCTTAATGTTGCTGGAAAGGTTGGACGAAGTTCAAGTTTTGTAGTTACAATTCTAGACGGAGTACAAATAGAGATGATTCGGTATCCTCCAAGGAACTTTTCAGATAGTTCTAATGCAAGTAAGTATTTGTGTTATGGTTGTTTTGCATAAATCTTTGTTCTCCTAACTTGTTTAATGGCAATGAATTAGGATTAATTCTATTTTTTGATGACTTAAGCTGTCACATTTTGAAATATTACACCATAACAAAAATGTATAAATTTTCTGGGAAAAGCAATTATGAAAGTTCGTCATAGAATTTTGAAGGTAAATAAGTATGTTGTTTGAAGTTTACTAATAATACAGAAGTGTAGTTCTTGTTTGTATACAGAATACGAATCCATCATGACTTTGTAGTTATCATTTATTACATTGTGTTATAGATGCTCAACCATCTGTAACGTTACAACTTAATGGAAGCCTTCCTCAGAGTGGAGCTCAGTCATCCAGCCCATCCACCAGTGGAGGAAACAGTCATTTAAGTCGGCAACATTCTGGGCCTCGCATCCGTCCCTGGAAACCGGTAGTTTTTAATCCAGTCTATACGGCAGCAAGAACCAATTCTTCCAATACAAGTTCAGACGGTACTTCTAGTACGTCAGACAACCTGAATAGACAGTCGAGAGATCCGAGACTACAGTCCTTACCTGCCTCTTTAACGAATTTTAATCTCTCAGGCCAGTCCAGTAGTGCAGGTAAGAAAAATATCTTGCATGTTATTGATGGAGTTCAGTCAAACTGGACTTTTGTTACTAGTGGTGTGCCCCAGGGGTCAGTACTTGTAATTTGACACAGTAACATGAGCTACATGTTTGCCAAGTGATTTGTAACTTGTGTGGTGGGATTATTAGTTAGATGTTGTTCACGTGTCAATAAAATTAAGTATAAATAAATGTATACTGTTATGAGCTTTAAGCTATTTAGGATAAACAGGTAAATGAGGTTTATTTCCTAATTTTTTATGGTGGTTATGAGGTTGGTCAAATTGACTGATTCCATATAGAGTTAGGATAGAGAAAATGACAAATAAAGTATTAAGGTTTTCTGAAAGAAAAAAAAACGTCTAATAATTATTTAGGAGATTCTAGAGATTACATAAATGAAATTTGACAATTTTCAATCCATATGCTCACAGAGAAATTTTTATTAATATTACCTAATTACAAAATCTGATTTTTTGTGTACAAAACACTTGTAATGTCTATTGATAGTCTGCGAAATTTCATGAATATACACTTACATTGTCAAAAGTTAGAATATGGCTAATCTCATGGTGACTCAAAAACTATCTGTAAACATTTTTTCCATGTATTTGTTATGAATGTGTCCTTCTCACACAGATGTAGAAGCTATGGCTGTTCCTGGTCCTCAAGTTCCTACTGGTGTCACTATTAGTAACACTGGGTTTCTACAGACACCTTACAGTGGACTACACTCAGGGACCGTATATAATCCTTTAAGGTCTCTCCCTTCTGTCAGTAGTTCCCCTTTATATTCTAATATTGTTACTGTACCACCCAGTACCACAGCTGTGACAACTTTAAGTACGTCAAGAAGTGAAAGCTCTTCCCCCACTGCTCCAAACTCTCAACCCGACGGTCCGACTGGCCAGCATGGTAACTGCGGTCAGGCAGCAGCAGCAGGAGTTGAAGGAGAACCTTTGCCATCAGGGTAAACTTGTCATTTAATTCAGTAATAAATTTAATGTAGACAGTATCAGAACTCTGTGTCTTTCAACATAATTAATTAATGTTTCATTGTTTAAAAAAAGAATTAAATTGTTCAGTAATGATATATCCTTTATATATTTTTAACCTTATATTTTGTGATCACAAACGTATTTGTTGTAATCTTTTTTTTAAGTAATCAGTTCATTAAGAATTAGTAATTTTTTAGCATGGTTTGTACTTAATATTCTTAACAAATTTTATACCCCTTATATGTGGAAAATGTATTTTTTTTATAAATTATTGTCAATCTATATATTTGAATGTGTAAAAAAATTTTACTATAAATTTGTGATTTTTTTTTATCAGAGCATAAACTTATAAAAAAACAAAAAAAACATTCACCTTCACATCATAGTATAAATTTATATTTTTACAAGTTTTAAATTTGTTAACTTGTTTGTTTTCAGCTGGGAAGTAAGGTTTGATCAGTATGGACGCAAATATTATGTGGATCATAATACACGAAGCACAACGTGGGAAAGACCCCAGCCTCTACCCACAGGGTAAAGTGTCTTTACTTTAAATTGAATTGTTGCAGGTTATCCCTCCTTAAATATCAGGTCTAATTTTGTGAGGTGTAGTAGAGATAGCAGGACTTTGCTTATTGATTCTCTGGAATTATGAATTGAGAAACTGTTTGTATCTAAATGCTTTGTATAAATTACAGTACAGGAGAATTTTAAAAGAAACTGCACATATACAGACAAAGCTGGTTATGGGCCCAGGCCAGATGGGAAATGTAGGCCCCCTTCTCAAACTGCTCATTCAGTATTTTTGTAATCAGTGCTAAATACATATGATTCATGTATGGGTATATACATGTACATGTAGTGTACGTGATGTATTTACAAGTAACAGAAACAAATAAAAGAACTAGAATGATTTATAAAAAAGGTAATGGCGAGCAATTTTATTCAAAATGTATGTAAGACAGTTGAGTACAGTACTGTAATAAGAAGCAGTAAATACAATAGTACATTTGTGTTTATTCTGTATTCGGAAGTCGGCCCCCTCAAAATCGTAGGCCCATGCCAACTGCCCCCCTGTTCTGGCCTGCACGTATATGTGTGTGTGTGTGTTCTTATAGATATCCTGATTCAGAAACTAGTACGAATTTCTTCTGAAAGCTATTATATCTTTCTCAAAATTTTGTTAATAGAATTGAATAAAAAATACTGAGTAGCCTCATTCAGCCTCTAGTGTGATTTTGTTCAGTAAGCTGTAACTTTTTACAAAAAAAGTAGCACCCTTGTCTAAAGTTTCTGGTTTAAATTTTTTTTTTTTTTTTTTTGT
>NW_013670322.1:56897-60026 GCF_000517525.1 Limulus polyphemus
TCCTAAATACATTTCAAATCTTTGTTTTCAGTAAAACATCATATTTTATTTGTTATTTTCTCTACCCTAACTCTTTATAAGGTTGGTCAATTTGACCGACCTCGTAATCATTAAAAAAAAAATCGAAATAAACCTAAATTACCCTTTCTTTCTAGAATTACTTCAAATTGTATCATGAAACTACAAACAATATACATCTATTTATTTTTAAATTTTATTGCCCTTTAAACCATGTCTAACTACTTCTATTCATGCCATTATAAGTTATAAATCACTTGGGCAACGTAGAGCTCACATTACCTTATCGAATTACATTACCCACTAGCTACTCCAAGTTGCTCACATGTGTGCCTCATGAAGCATTTTTTATTATATTATTAATTTTACATAACCAAACCTAAAAATATCCCTAATTTTACATTTTAGTTACTTTTATAATAATAAATAAAGAATAAACAAGAAATAAATTACTTTCCTGGGTTTTCTTTTTTTTGCTGTCGACTTAACCCTACTTTTTTTATACTAATGGTTGTAATGCACTAAATAATTATTATTTAATTAAATAATGCACCAAAGGACATAGAATAATAACATGTAAAAAACACACAATTTTTCTGGTTTTCTAATTATGTGACAAGAGCCGTCACAACTTTATCCAAGCTGGTCATTATCTTTCCAGTGGGAACGGAGCTTGAACTAACAAAGTGACATTTCTCTTTTCAGAAAACAATGTAATATAGTACGTTATTTGGTAGATGAGAAACTTGATTAATAAATTAATAAATTCTTATTAATAAATAATACTTTTTAATTCAAACGGTACTCGGAATGAAATCCTTAATTAGTTTTTGATCTTCTTGAGACAAAAATAGTATTACAATAATGAAACCACTAAGATCATTTTATAGCTCGTGCTGTATATGTTTACTGGTTTATTTCTACTTAAAGTGTGCTTCTCAAATAGGTGGGAGATGCGGAGAGACCACAGAGGCCGAACGTATTATGTTGATCACAACACCCGGACGACAACCTGGCAGAGACCTACCCTTGAAAGTGTGCGCAATTATGAGCAGTGGCAGTCCCATCAAGCCCAAGCTATGCAGCAGTGCCAGCAGAGATTTCTCTACCATGTAAATATCAACCGAGTCATTACTAAAACTTTAAAACATTTTTTAAACTTGCATAAGTCACATAAAACTGGGTCGTAGCAACAGATTTGGTTCTGTTTTCATTTGTCACTAAAAAAAAATGTACTTAGTAAATTACTATTGTGATTTTTTTGTTTTGTGAAAGGTAAAAGAACATATGGTTATTAGTTTTATTTAAATTTTTGCATCTTTATATTTTTATTGGTGTTTCCCAGCATCTTAATTGTTTAAATGAAAAACATAGCATTCAGAAGCAAGTAGAATCACTTGAGATTTTTAATTCCATTTAGAAACTGAGGTTTTATTTTAAATATATTTTATTGCACTCTTTATCTCAAGCTAAAAAGTTATTATGAAAAATACATTTCATTCAACGTAATGGAAATTCTCAGAAATAAAAAGGGCTGGATGTGGTCAGTGCAGGATCTTAGGTGCTCAAGCTTTAAGCTTGCAATGTGTGACTGAGCACACTTCACATTTTCAGCTGTTTGTATGATTATAAAATTGATATCCAATCTCACTGTTCAGTTAAGAGTAGCCATGAGGTAATAGGTGCTGATGAGTGGCTGCCCTCCCTCCCTCTGGTCAACAGTTGAAAATAAAGGATGCCTACACAGCATCAATACAGTGGACTTGAAGTATGAAATATCACAGCTTTTAACCAACTCTCATTGATAATTCATGTAATCTTGCACTGAAGACATATATTTGTGTGTGTATATATATAAACACCACCTTTGTGATAAATTTTACTTGTTATCTCAGAATTTCACAGTTGAATTTGTATTCACGATATTTCAAAAGCACGCATTAAAAGTCTGTACATCTAGAAAGGGAACCTTTATTACAAGTCTCACAAAAAATGGGGTGGGCAGGTCCTAAAGAAATTATGCATACAACACTGATATTCAGGATTCCAGAAAGTTTTAAAGATTTGTTTTTGGCTAATTAATCAGTTTTGTTAAGTTCTGAAGAAAAAAAAGGTAATTTTTTTTTAACTAGTCTAAATAAGTTAGAGATTACCCAGTTTTTAAAAGCTTGTATTACTGTGCGATTATGATGTAAAGGTTCAGGCCTTCCATCTTTTTCTGTTACAGACACCTGTGCATGTTGAAGATGATGATCCTCTTGGACCTTTACCTGAAGGTTGGGGTAAGTATTTTTTTTACACTGGGCATCATTTACTGCACATGTCACAAGGTTTTTAGTGACTTACATTTAAATCTAATTAAACTACTCTTTGTATATGTTATACCAATCAGTATAGCACAAAATCGTAGCTAATAATCCATATTTTAATAGTATATAAGTTTTAAGTTCTTAATTTTATAAGGAAATATTTTTAAAAATCCTCAATTTCCCCTAGTGTGAAAAATGTGACATATTTCCTCTAGGTATTCCCTCTTCTCTAGTTTATTCATCACTTCTCCAATAAGTACGAAATTTAATGTAAATTACTCACTATATAATTGTCATTGCTCAGACAAACCATAATTTTTGTAACCTTCAATCTTTTTTGGTTACAGAGCCATCAAATAGAAAATCAGACCCCCTCTTGCAACACCCACTCTTTCAGAATTTGTTAAAGTTCTCTATTACTCTTAATACTATCTTATGTATAACCAACAGAAAGTTTTTATTAATGATGTTATTTAAATTTTCATTAAATAATAAATGATCCCTCACATTAAGTGAAATAATTTGCTAACTGCACTGCCACTTGTTGATGCAAAAAAGAAAACCTCTGGTTGGTCCCTGACATACCTCAATGTTAGCAGTATTTTACAATAAACTGGTGACAGAATATCCAATGAACTTGAAATACTTTTTCTATACACTACAAATAATGACACCTCCCCCCCCCTCAAAGACCCTTTCTCATTTTTTATATTGATACTTTATATTTTTTAATGAATTATTATAGGTTTATTGTTCTCTTTCCCATACTATTCAGAGTTGTTTGAAAGAAAGAAAGAAAGAA
>NW_013670322.1:60937-71171 GCF_000517525.1 Limulus polyphemus
CATCTTTTATGTTCATGAATTTGTTTCTGATAGTAGCAATCTTCTGTGGGTGTTAATTCTGGTAGTAGCAGTCATCAGATTGTGTTACCTAACTCAATGCAATAAATTTTATATTTGGGTAAATACTTAAATTTTGTTTTGTGAAGATTATGAATACATAAACAAACAACATTTATAATCAGGCCACTTTTTACATCCTGTGTCATCATCAGTATGAAAAGGATTTTGTTGGGAAGAAGATATGAAAAAAGATTGGTCCATTGCTCTTTTAAATGAAACATTTGTTTATCGTTTACTGAACTGTTTCCATGAGAATTAATCATTTATCTTCCAATGATTCTATAACAATTAATGAGTAACTTATGGATACTAAGGTAGCAAATGAGGCTATGAATGCTATTGAAAACTTTTCGACGTTGAGAATAAAAAGATCCTGACATAGCATTCATAGTCTCATTACTGCTTTTGTATCCTTTTGTCAACATGAGTAACTTAATTTATGATTATCTGTAAAACGACTTAATTATAAAAGATCTACTGGAAGTAACAAAAAAATATGGGACCATTTATGTTATTTTGAGAATCGATGTTAACATAGAGTAATGTGCAAGTTTATTAGTCCTTAACAATTGTCATTGTACAAGCTTTACACGTGTAATAGTAATTAAACTGCCGTAGAAAGTCACTTGTAATTAAAGCAAATTAATCTTACATGACACTAGTACAAAATTAGTAAACAAATATTGTCTTTACGTTTCTTTAATTTTAGTGTGGCCACTTTTGGTATCAATAACAGTTTGAGATCTTTATATCTTCTCAAAGTCACTGGTGTAACTTGATTCCATTTTTGTTGAAAACAGGTCCAGGATTTTTTTTGTCAATTGTGAAGTCCAGAAAATCCCATACTTGTTTTATAAAGTTTAAGGTTTGAACTTTTGGCAGCTATTCCATTTTCTTTGAGTTTTTTTGTCTTTGCCAAATAAGTTGATCATTTCTTAGAAGTGTGTTTTGGAGTCATTACCTTCTTGAAATATGAAATTCTGTCCAATCAGCTTCTTTCTGGAGGGTATGGCATGACAAACTAATACACTGTGGTACTTATTTTGATCCATGACATCAGTTTTGTGAATATGGCCAACATCATTCACAGAAATTACATCTCAAACCATCAAAGAGCCTCCTGCATGTTTGACTGTTTACACAAAACACTCCATCAGTAACGTCATTTACTCACTGGCACCAGCCATAACCAAACAGTTCAAATTTAGAGTTGTCTGTCTAAAACACCTTGTACTACTGTTCCAAAGACTAGGATACACATATATTTGCAAAGCTAGTTTTTTGGTTGTGTTATCTTTGTGGATTAAGGGATTCATTTACTGTTACTTTTCCCCAAGGCCATATTCCTTCAACTTTCCTTTACTTTACCTGTGTGTGACTTTTTAATGTCATCAGCAAAGTTTTCCTCTGTTTTCTCAATGAGTTTATTTTTAGATACTTAATATCTTCCATCTGATATTGTAGGACTGGGTATGGTGAACAACCAAGGTTTCTTGCAATTGTTTCTTAAACTCTAACCACCATCATATAAAGATTTGATCCTGACTCTGTGTAAGGGTTAACTGTTATTGTTTCGACATTTTAATGGGAGCAACACACTGTAAGAGCTTTATTCGGCGACATTTTTGAAAAGTACGGAGTGTGAAAATTTCAAATTTCTTTCAGCAATAACTGATACAGAAGGTAAGAGGAATAATTTGTGAGATAAATCTTTAACAACTTTTAGAAAATCTACTGCATCTAATCATTTGTATCTATTTGATACTTTTCTCTTAAAATCAATTCAATATTTAACATACTAGTCAAGGATACAGTGAAAATTTTCCTATTTTGATGCTTTCTCCAACCTTTTAAATTACGGTAGTGTTACTTTATATGCACGACTTATCAGAGCTACAAGAACACTGAAATGTTCTAATGAATTTACACATTGCTCTATGTCAGCAAGTAATAAAGAAAACTTATTTTTTTATAAAATTAGTTAATAACAACTTACTAAAGAATAAAGAAAGATGATACTTCTAATTCAGATTAGAAGATCCATTACCTCCAGGCTGGGAGATAAAATACACACCAGGTGGCACCAGGTACTTTGTGGACCACAATATGAAGACCACTACATTCCAAGATCCCCGGTCTGCCAAAGGAGGCAAAGGGTATGAACCAAAACCATTTGAATCAAAATTTTCTGTTATCCAAAATGTAGTTAACAAAAATCTACCCTTGTGGATGACTTTGAAATTAAAGGTTTTCTTTAGAACAGACAGGTAGAACTTTTTATTTTTGGGGATGAGTGTCGGAACAACAGAAATGTTTTAATATATTTATGCTGGTTGAGACAAAAACACATCTAGTCTCTTTCCAGTTTTCTGTATCGTCGCCGAGATAACTTTTTGTTTTATATCTAGTTTTCAGTAATTGAAACAAAATTAGTTTCATGTATAATAGAAATGTAAGTAAATGAAATGAGGTTGTAGCAGAATCTGTCACTATTCAAATCATGTAGAAGTTTGGTGACTAAGGGTAGGTTGCAGTTCATACAAATTCACTAATGCTACAATTTTACGTGGTGGAGAAAAGTCCTTTTCACTCGGACTATTACGGATATTTATTTAATCCACGAGTTACTTGCTTGTAGTGAGGAAAGGAAATCCAGTTTATGTTTTAAATAAAAGTCCAGACACGTGGCTTTTGAGTGGATTGTTTATTCCTATTTTTTGTTTGACTTAATAATTACAATTTTTCGACCACTCGTGTGGCCATCATCAAGTAATTGTTGTTTATTGTATGAAATGGTAGAGATGATGGTGGCCAGACGAGTGACCGAATAGTTATAATTCGGTTAAACAATACATTCAAAAGCTGTATCTCTGGACTTTTTCTTTAAAGCTACTAACTTCTTTTTATACTGTTCACTACCAGTATCATATTGGATAATTTTGTTTTTACCTGTTTAAACAACCAATATGAAAAGAATGACTTAAAATAAATAGGGTAAAAACACTTATTTTTTGTATAATATACATTGGGAAACCCAACAGTGTTAATATTTTTGTTTAAAACATTTTTCTGACAAGTACATTGGGAACCATTCAACCAATAAAGTCATGGATGTAAAAGAAATTGGTTGAATAAATATATTTTAGACATATTTTTAAATGGTTCATGGCAGACCATATAAAACCCATCTCCAGGATGAGTAATTAGTTTTTCTATGGAACAGAAAATGTAACTCATTTTAATTTTTCAATTAATTTATTTTCAGACCTAAAGGAGCTTATGGTGTGCCTGTAGCTTACGAGAGGAATTTCAAATGGAAACTCACGCAGTTCCGATACCTTTGTCACGTGAGTAGAAGGTTTGATATCTCTGTCATGGGGGTAAAAAGCTTGACATTTTAATAACGTGTGATAATACCTTTGTCAAGTGAATAGTTGTTTTTACTCGTACCACTGCACATAGGTGACACTAAACAGTGATTACCTTCAATAAGTTAGTACTCAAAAACAAATATTTCATTCTATACTTCAATTCAAATGTTTTTGTTCATGTCTGATGATACCTAATTCCGTATAATGTGGTTGTTAATTGTTTTATGATCTGACAACTTTCGGTTTGATTGCCTTCATAAAGATGTGAATTTTACCATATTTTTATACTAAGAAACGTAATGTTTGGCTGAAACTTTGTGTAGGAGTCAACTGATATGCGAGTATTCTGTCTGTTTCAGTGCAATGCTCTGTCGAGCCACATAAAAATAACAGTATCAAGAAGCAATATATTTGAAGATTCGTTTAGTCAGGTAAGCCTTTCGACTCGATGAAAATAAATAATTCATTATTTCAAGTGTGTTATTAATTAAATTTTCCACAAAATATACTTGTACTCCTCTTTAGTTTAAATTTTAAAACTTTCATGATCCTGCATTTTGTATTCCTAGGAACGAGAGAAAATATCACAAATTTTATTGATTAAGGCCATTCAAGCTTTATATCTTTAGATTCAGTGTGAAATTTCTTATCAATGTATGTCTATAGGGTCCCTGGAAATATAAATAGCAGACACACAAGGTAAGCAAGAGGTTAAAAACTGTTGGTTTATTAATTCTGTGATTGAACTACAGAAACAATTAAGGGCTAAGAGTACAAACAAAAACAGTATGTATTTTATCTCGTAGAGCAGCTATTAGAATATCAGCTGGGTAACTTTAACCCAACTCTGAACAAACTTGTGGGAAAATACAGTTATTCATAACTGCAGACTATTGTTTTATAGGGAAAAAATGTTAGAAATTATTTTGAGGTTTCCAGTGGTTATTACTTGGATGTGTTCATTTAAACACTACTGTAGACCTAGTTATAAAAAGTACTTTCGTTGTTGAGAAGACTAAACCTAATATAAAGAGCATTTTCATTGGTGAGGAGACTAAACCTAATATAAACAGCACTTTCATTGTTGATAAGGTTAAACCTAAAATAAACAACACTTTCATTGGTGAGAAGACTAAACCTAATATAAACAGCACTTTCATTGTTGAGAAGGCTAAACGTAATATAAAGAGCACTTTTATTAGTCAGAAAAAAGTAGTCTAAATTATCGCATCTGAACATCGTTAATGAACTTTCAGAGAGACAGACAGCTAGACATTATTGTTGAGAGTGACAAGTCAATATACCAGTTTAACAATGTGAGAAGTATAAGTCAGGCTTAGTAGTGGAGGATGTCAGATTGAAAGGTCATTTTGCTATTCATTGATAAGAATGGAAGGATGTTTGTTAATTTTATAAATTTTTCAGTAAAAACGACGCTTGTGTCATAGTAAAAAATAGTAAAAAAAAATAATTTAAATTGGCACATCAACTTAGAAAATTCTGGATAACAAACAGATTTATTTTTCATTTTGTTTAGATTATGAGAGTTCCACCGCACGAGCTCAGAAGACGACTCTTCATAACGTTTCGTGGAGAAGAAGGTCTAGACTATGGGGGTATCGCCAGGTAAACCAAGATAAAGATAAGCCCTTGAGATGTTATTTATTGTTAAGGTGTAGTCAAGTCATTTTATACACTTCTCTGACTTCAAACCTCTATTAATACTATGACACATCCTTTTAATTATAATCAGTGTACTGTGATGTAATATCACACCTATTATTATTTACTGTTTCTTAGACAAATTTTTAATATAGCCTTAACATTAGTATTACAAATACGGTTGTATCAGCAAAGTTCTGATATCTTAGTCTTAACACCAGCATACTTACAATGTGGCTAAACAGTTTTCATGTTCACTACCAGTATCATATTGGATAATTTTGTTTTTACCTGTTTAAACAATCAATATGAAAAGAATGACTTAAAATAAATAGGGTGAAAACACTTATTTTTTTTGTATAATATACATTGGGAAACCCAACAGTGTTAATATTTTTGTTTAAAACATTTTTCTGACAAGTACATTGGGAAGCATTCAACCAATAACGTCATGGATGTAAAAGAAATTGGTTGAATTATTATTTGGATCTTACAATGTGGCTGAACAGTTTTCACGTTCAGTAGGATTACCACTTAATATAAGTAACGTATCCAGTAGGATGTGCTATAAGAAACTGAGTTATTCAAGAAATCACGTGTTTCATAAATTCAGTAAAATAAAGCAATACAACTTACATTATTACAAAATTTTCACAAGAATAACAAACTCTTCGGAATCTTTGACACAGCACCAAAAATGTTGCCGACAGCATACAAGATGCACTGTTGTGGTTGTCATAGTAACTGGACAATGCCCCATAGCATTCAGATATTGAGTTCTCTGTTTTATTTTTTTTGTTTAAATTGGTTTATCTAAAGTTATGCCATTAAAGTGTAGCACATAGTAGTGAAAATAATTTGAAAACTGAATAAAACAGGTATAAAATGCAAATATGCGGTTGTCTCCCCCCCCCTTATTGTATGAAAATTAAATGAAGCAGAGCACAGTTGTTTGCAACTATGATTGCTTGTCAACCAATCACAGTGCCACACCAGTATAATGCCTATAAAACTACTGTTCCCAGCAGTAATGTGGTGAATGCACTTATGGTCTCTAGGATGGATATGACAAATGTGTAAAAATAAACATTTTTAGCTGGTGAAAACTACTCCAACTGAGGCAAAAATATCATATTTCAGTGGGAGATGTATGGGAACGCTGAATAGAGTATGTGAAACTAGTATTGTTGATAATAGGTTTTCTACCTTGGCTGCTTCTAACTGTTGAAAAATGATGCTCAGTAAATCTCTATTTGGAAAATGATGGTATGAATGTTACCTCCAGAACAGTAAGATACATATTACCACAAAGTGGCTTGAGTAGCCTGAAATGGGCATCAGACTTCATACAGTGGAATGCATAAAGCTGGAGGAGGGTGCTCTTTACAGATGAAGCCAACAATAGTTTTTTTCCGATGGCACAGAGGAAAATGGTACAACAGTTGGTATACAACATCTATATTGAGGATCCTGGGGGACCAAAACAAATACATAGATTGCATCTCTTCCAATAATGAAAGATTCATACAAGATTAATGGCACCCTAACTGTTGACAGGTACATTTAAATTTTTATCTATCGTATCATTCCCTCAGAAACAAGACCTGTTGGGCAGGGATCCAAAGCATGTTGCAAATGTGGTGCAGCAATACCTGGAAGAAAAAAAAAGAAACCACTGAATTCTTGATATGAATATTATTAACTTTGTATTAAATAAGGAATTCAGTAAACATTATCCTTCTATTGATTATAAATAACAATGTCAGTGAGAGTTATTGCCATTTTTTGAAAGACAGGATGTGATTGGGGGGTTTGACTTTCTGGTATATATATCTCAGTGACGTAAGAGGATTAGAGTCTATAAATTTACGTTGTCATAGCAGTATCTATACTACAAGTCTGTAACTTGTCCAAAACTCGGAAGATCGTATAGGGGTAAAAAAACAAATCTAAAACGAGCAACTTAGAACAAAGTGTTTTGACAAAGGAAAGTTTGAAAATGTATTTAAATATTTACTTTAAAAATTAAGAAATTAATATATGAAACATAAACTACATTTGGATGCCGTGTTTATTGACATACATTTGAATGTAACTGAAAAGGTCATGACACGTGCACTTTGAAACATATGCACAAAGCCTTTTAACCCTGTATAGATAGGGTTAAAAGGGTATAGGAGCTTATATGGATAATGAGAAGGTCAAATGGAAGCTTGACAACTTGGTTGTAATTCAAGACACTTGGAATAATATTTCACAATCAAACTTATAATAACTCAAAAACAGGGTTTACTGACCAGTTTAAAGCTAGTAAAATTTACTTTTGACATTTTCTACTTTCCATAATAAAGTTGGCTACTCAGTTACAGTTACTCATTGTATCTCTTGTGAATTCCTTACTTATTTCTAATACTGTATATCTTAAATGTTTGCAAGTTATTCTGAATGAAGTCTGATGACCACTGCAATAGTAAATTACATCGAATCAGAGTCTTGTGTGTGGGTTTTGTAGTTTAAAATTTCTCATACTAAGACTCGGAACGTTCTGAATATATATATTGAGTGGTGGATTGCAATATATGTTAATATATCTAAAGGTAAAGATCACATGAACACTGTAAAAGATAAAAGGTCAGTAATATTATAAAACATTTCCATAAGTATATGACATTATATTCGTCAGAACTGAGATGCGATATAAATTTGAGCATTCAAAGCATTGCTTCGATGTGCCATAGTCCTTTTTAATACTATCTATTACAGTATTAACCTCTTCTGTATTTACAGAGAATGGTTTTTCCTTTTGTCTCATGAGGTCCTCAACCCTATGTATTGTCTTTTTGAGTATGCTGGTAAAAACAACTACAGCTTACAGATCAATCCTGCCTCTTCAGTTAACCCTGATCATCTGCTCTACTTTCGATTTATAGGTCGGTTCATTGCAATGGTAAGTGTTTAACTGTATAAATAAATAAAATAATCAGAAGCTAAGATTCCTCAATTAACCTTCCCGGCTGTTTTTCAGATTTTACTAATGATTTACAGGCAGTGTTGTTCTGCATATATTCTATTTTTGTCAGATATTATATACTCAGATAAAAAATTTCCGTCTGTAAACGGGATAAAAAAGTGTATGTATACGTTTTTTTTAAGATTGTAGACATAAAAAAACGATACTTTATTGTAACGTACAACTTGTATATCGATACAAAATCACTCGTCAGTAAGTTAGATATTGTGTGTGATGTGCTGAAATACGAACCTAGTTTTATATTTGAGGTACCATTAACTATTCGTTATTTGTACGTGTGTGTTTGTGGTAGTTATTAGATTTCCAATTGTATTTTATGTTTTATATTTGAGGTACCATTAACTACTCGTTATTTGTACGTGTGTGTTTGTGGTAGTTATTAGATTTCCAATTGTATTTGAGGTACCATTAACTACTAGTTATTTGTACGTGTGTGTTTGTGGTAGTTATTAGATTTCCAATTGTATTTTATGTTTTATATTTGAGGTACCATTAACTACTCATTATTTGTACATGTGTGTTTGTGGTATAAATTATGGTATTTATTAGATTTCCAATTATATGTTATGTTTTATATTTGCCCATTAGATGCATAAGTATAAGGTTAATATTTATATACAGAGGATCTCAAGATATCAGTCTCCCCCTCTTTACCATTTTTAAATATTTCAAAGTTTGTGTGTTTGTAGGTGTTCTTAATAAATCATACATCGAGGGCTTTTATTTCAAATCATTGTTAATCAACGTTTTATTGATAGTTGTGTTATTTTTCAGGTTTGCAGTGCATTGGTGTGTGTTGAGTCAGATTATAGCAGCTACAATACACTAATTTTTTTTTTCACTAATTGTGTCCGTAATTATGCAAACTTTTAATCAATCAGCATTAAAGATCACAGTAAAAACTGTGAAAGTATGAGATTAGAGTAGATTTGTTAACAAGTGTTCTTAACCAAACTTCTTGTAAGTCTGAATTTAAACTATGCAGCTATATTTCATTATTGTACAATTTTTCCCAGGGAAGTTCTAAAGATTCCATGTCTTCTTAATCCATCCTTTGTTAGGCCTTGTTCCATGGAAAGTTCATATACACTGGATTTACGTTACCTTTTTACAAACGCATGTTGGGGAAAACGCTTACGATGAAGGATATAGAAAGTGTTGACCCAGAGTTTTATAACTCTTTGGTTTGGATTAAGTAAGTGAACATTTTTACATTACATTTTTACAAGTACATGTTGAGGAAGAAGTTGACTCTCAGTTTTATAACTTATTACTTTGGATTAAGTAAGTGAACATTTTTACATTACATTTTTACAAATACATGTTGAGGAAGAAGTTGACTCTCAGATTTATAACTTATTAATTTGGATTAAGTAAGTGAACATTAGAATCGTAACAAAAAATCATTAAAACTGTACTTGAATATTTTAGTTCCCGAGTTCTTGTTCCAGAATCAATACCAGCTATGTTTGTACATTTAATATATTGTTTGTGAGAAAGTTTTCTTAGAATGCCTAGTTATTATCACAAGGAGAATAATGGCATGTTCCTCATCAGCATACTGATATCAGAACTATGTTTTGTTTTAGAGAAAACGACATAGAAGAATGTGGACTGGAACTTTTCTACTGTGTTGACTTTGAGATCCTTGGCCAGATTCAGTCGCACGAGTTAAAACCAGGTGGTGCCGACATCCGTGTAGATGAAGTAAACAAAGATGAATACCTCAGGTATTAGAACGTACAAAAAATAAATAGATTAGCTTTATTGTAGGTTTAATACTGTAGCTCAGTGCAGCAACCTGATGATGCCATATCGTAGTTTTCTTGGCCAGATTCAGTCGCACGAGTTAAAACCAGGTGGTGCCGACATCCGTGTAGATGAAGTAAACAAAGATGAATACCTCAGGTATTAGAACGTACAAAAAATAAATAGATTAGCTTTATTGTAGGTTTAATACTGTAGCTCAGTGCAGCAACCTGATGATGCCATATTGTAGCTTTCTTGACTTATTTATTCGTTTGAAATATGTGAAAGAATACATAAACCATATCAAGATTTCCAATGTGAAATTCAAAACTATAGCCATTATTCACGATAGATTTCATAC
>NW_013670322.1:71803-73582 GCF_000517525.1 Limulus polyphemus
CAATTAGTATAAAAATGTAGGGTTAAGTTTCATCGACAGTCAACTGCAAAAAGAAAAAAATCCAGGTAATAATAATTTTGCATGAGTTGCACGTCCTATAATTCAATAGGGTAATGTAATGTGAGCTACAAATTGGCCAAGTGATTTACAATTTGTATGGCAGGATTATTAGTTGGACATGGTTCAGAGGGCAATAACATATTTCTAGGAAGAGATATTTCCTGTTTCAATTTAAAGTAATTTTAGATTTATTTTGTATTTTCTTCGTGGTGGTTACGAGGTCAGTCAATTTGACCAACCCTGTATAGAGAATACATATGAAGGATAAAGTTTTGCACTTGGAGCAGTCAACACTTCCAGTCCATTTATTTATGGAGAAATGTTTAACAGAAATACTGATTTTTTTTGTCAACAAAATGTTTATTGAAAGTTCGTGAAGATACAGTATGGAAACTCTAAGGGTCAATTTGGGGTCACAAAGCTTGGCTGAATTGACTGAGCCCATAGTAAGAGAGTTAAAGGAAAATATTTGTAATAATAGTATCCAAGAACATTGGGGACATTCTATTTACCAGACATAATCAAAAGAAGACAAATGAATGATAATACGGGTGTCATGGGTGCATTAACCCCCCAGTGTCCCAACACCTACTGCCACCGTTGGAAGCCAGTTAGGTACGGAAGTCACCCTTAAAAAATTTTGTTGTTAATTTGAAAGGATATATATTATGTGATTGTTTCTTAGTTTTTCAAGAACATTAATTTCTTCATAATCTTGCCTGTAGAATGATGACTGATTGGAGATTTTCTCGAGGACAAGAAGAACAAACTAAAGCTTTTCTAGATGGATTCAATGAAGTTCTACCTCTGGAATGGTTGCACTATTTTGATGAACGTGAACTTGAGGTAGTAATTAACTCCTGCCCTAAAGACGTATGATATTTATAGTATTGTACGTGCCTAAAAGAAGAACCCGTAAAAGCTGCTTCATGGTTTTGTATTCGGCCTTATTTTAGATTACATATTCATTTTCTTATGACTCCTGATTGTGTTTTACTATATTGGTCAAGAGGTCTTGATTTTGACCAACTATGTAGTTCTTTTGTTTATTTGGTAAAAATCTGATTAATATCTGGACAGATTAGAAATTTAAATATTTACATTTCATGCTGAAAATATCTTATAAATGTATTATATACTTAAATGGTATCCTTTGAATAACTATTATTCTATAATTCACAAGCATAATGTGTTACAAATAGTAAACCGGGCATCTATTTTATGTAAACCTGCCTTGGAACATTCCATGCTTTGTTATGTGATAAGTGTTTAGTCTTCTCCAGTTTACACAATGAATTTGATTTCAGTTTTAA
Organism: Limulus polyphemus; assembly: GCF_000517525.1. Lineage (NCBI taxonomy): Eukaryota > Metazoa > Arthropoda > Merostomata > Xiphosura > Limulidae > Limulus > Limulus polyphemus. The sequence goes on from NW_013670322.1 coordinate 73,177, forward strand.
AGAGAGTAGAAACCGTTCAGTGGAGTTTTGTATGATTTCTATACTAATTTATACTACCCCGATTTCTTCGTTTATTAGTTATTCAGATACCGGTATGTATTTTTTTAGCTTATGCTGTGTGGCATGCAGGAAATAGACATAGAAGACTGGCACCGGAACACCATATATCGCCACTATACTCGCAATAGCAAACAAGTGATCTGGTTTTGGCAGTTTGTCAAGGAGATGGACAATGAGAAACGTTCCAGGCTGTTACAGTTTGTGACGGGAACATGTCGAGTACCCGTTGGTGGGTTTGCTGAACTAATGGGTAAGTGTGAACTTTATTGTTTAAAGTTAGAAAAGTCCGTTTTAAACTGGATCACCCTTACCGAGTTGAAAAGGCTACCTAAGTCGGTTCAGTCTG
>NW_013670322.1:73592-80616 GCF_000517525.1 Limulus polyphemus
ACAAAAAAGAAACCTATCATTCTATAGGTATTTGAAGAACTTGTAGCATTCCGCCACAATTTAATTCTTCGTATTGAAACTAGTCTGGCTCACAGGCACACTCCCCCCCCCAATGAAAGAATAAACCATTCCAAGCTTTTACTTGTTGTTAAACAACTCTGTTTATTCAAGTCTGTTTAAAGGTTGTTTTCTCTGTAGGGAGTAGTGGACCTCAGAGGTTTTGTGTGGAAAAAGTTGGGAAAGAGACTTGGCTTCCACGCAGTCACACATGTTTCAACAGACTGGACTTACCTCCTTACAAGACTTACGAACAACTGGTGGAAAAACTGACTTTTGCTATTGAAGAAACAGAAGGGTTTGCTCAGGAATAGAAATATAGTGTACACAGGAGATGAGTTTAAGAATATACCATTTTTTTGAAGGTCGGAAAGTATTCGTTTCCATACAATGAGTGAAACTCAGAAATTACCCGTGCGGCATCAACTTGAGTGAAACAATTTGACTTTCCAGGGATACAGGTGTTTTTGTGACATCATTTAGAGAACTGCTATCGTGAAGTAACTTTACAACAGCAAACAAGACTAGGTGATTGAGATCCTATACAGCGTGAGCTCGGTGGGAAAAACTACTGTCTTCTACATATCTGTAAAAGTAACCAAGAATATTTTGTGTAGTTTAACCTCTAGAACACTTACTAAGCAGCAAATTCATGTTTCTCATTTATTTATCTTTGAATTTTTTTAAGTTAACCACCTGCCATTTTCAGCAAACAACTTCAGTACATGATGTTTGAAATTACCCTTGTGTTTCATCAAGAACCAGCGCGATATCCGAAACGTCTTGGTCCGTCCTGGACAACTTCAGGGTAAAAGCAGAGAAGTTCAGTGCTGTGGAGAAGAAAGTTGAAACAGCCTGACTAGACTAAATTGCCGTGAGGTACACTTGTAAAAAAAAAAATAAGATTTTTGTAAATCAAACGAAATAAATCTGGATGAAAGTGTATATAAATGATTTTATGCATGCCACTAACAACTTTCGTTTACTGTACATTTATTAGTGGTAGGAAGAGGGGAGAAATTTTGTTAAGAGATTCCAAAGTGTTACAAAGAAACCAACAGCACAATGTCTTAACAATGGGGTGAGTTGCAACTTCAGTGTTAAACTTTTAAGATAAGTTCAAGTGTAACTGAAGTAATACTATCGTTTACAGATAACCGTGTAGGGTAAACGCCATAGAACATATTTGTTGGTTATAACAAGTTAAATTGTTTAGTTAATAATGCACAGGAGCCTCGAAACAAATGTAAGAAACGGCTAATAAATATAAGTGGTATAGCCACCTAGTAAAGACGAGAACTGAAAATTAAGCCATTAGTTAACACACACACACACACAGTTCTTGCTTCTATCATAAACTCGGTGTTACTGAGTAATAATGTAAAAACGATTCAAGTCTTTGCCTTTTCGATGTGTTGATACTAGAGTACGTAATTCTGAACAAGTAGTGATAAACGCAGTGTAATTGAAAATCTGTCCTTATTGTAAAGGATATTTATAGAAGTAGAGAATAATGTTTGTAATTAAATTGTGAAATAACAGCCACAAAACAATTAGGCTTATGAAAGTAGAGGTAATACACAAGTTGTACTATACGTGTTGGTTATATTAATTAATCATCGTTATGTACGTCTCAGTGAACTTGTCGTTGACTAAGCTTATGTGCTTCCTTTTGTGTAACTTTTAATTATTAAGTACACGTTTCAACCATTCTTGTAGCTGAAAAATGTATTTGCATACTGTAATAGTACAGTCACTTTTTTGACTTTACTTAAGAATCGTTTTTATGTGTAATTATTTTATACTTTTTGAAGGTTTCATGGTTCCATCAATAAAAAGTAGCATGAAATATTTGAAAATTGTTGTCAAAAGGTCTTAAATCTTTGGCTCACAAAGATCAGTGTCAGTTTAACAAAGCTTGAGCCCAACATGCTGTTCTTTATAAAGACATGATCTCAAAAGTAACAGGGTATATAGCTTATTGTGTTAAATGTAAACTAGTTTGAATGGCCGTTGGTTGTTCTCAAGAAAGCTACATCTGTTAATCTTATCTGTCAGATGGGTAGGTATGATGTCAACTAGCATAAAGCTTTGTATGTTTGTTTTTATATTTTAATAGTTATGACTATGGCATTTAAATTAAAAATACAACAGCTAACTTTTGTGTAGTTTAATAAGAGCTAACGGAGCATCACAGCCATCCAAGTGTTAAAATATAACTTTGTACTACACACAGTGTAAGTACAGAAGCGGTGTGTGAGAAGTGATCTGAAAATGTATAGTTTTTTTTTTTTATTGTTATTCAATTAAAATAAACTGGTTGCTACATCTTAAGAGTGGTTATTGTATACACATACACCTTAATATTATATTGACTGTGTGGAATAAAATGTGTTATTCCAATTTATTTTTTAACCTTTTTCCTAGTTGACCAATACCCACCTTTTTCATATACAGTTTGGAATCATTCTCATCTTGATTTCATTGTTTCAGTAAAAACAAACAGGGGAGTTTTCTTTAAATTACTTCAATCAATCCAGTGTCTGATTTTTAATTCCTCCAACCCATGAGAAAGTAAACCCTCTATCTGATTGTTCTGTATTAACAGATAAAAGCTTGTGTTAGAAACTATATCCTCTCTTTTATGGTGTTGTGTCAGAGTGGTTTCATTTCTTGAAGTACAGATGTATTATTGGAAATGTTTTTTGTGCTTTTTTTCTGCAAAAGAGCAGTTTTTACATTCAGCCGTGTTTTTTTTTTATTATTGCAAATGAATAAAGATTTTATCAGGAATTAGGTTTTCAATTATTTGAGTGAAGCATTAAGTATGATTTGGATATTTGTTTTCATTATTACAGTGATTTGATGGGCTCGTGTGGGCTCTTTGTTAGACTTAAAAAAATTTATTTCACTAACGTAACACAATATTTATCAAGTGACAGGACCAGGTTACAGCAACTTAATATAATATATTCTTTATTTTCCATCGACTATCCAAAGTGGAAGAAGAAATAAAGAAAAAAACATGATGAATTTGCAAAATTACACGACATATTTTTACTGATCCATTACTTCTATTGCCTGATGAAATTTTTATATTATTTTAACAGTTCTCAAACATTTAAAGAATGTGGCATTTTAGGGGGAAAAAAAAGAAAAGATTGTTTATAACTGAAAGATTAAGTGCTGGATTTTAGTTGCTTTTTTTATGTATTAAAATGTGATTTTTCAAGTTTCTATGTGGATAATTCAAATAGCTTAAAAATTACTATTTGGACGTACTCTTGGAAATGGCTGAAGATGTAATGTTGTGGGTCTCATGTTGCCTTTGGAATTATTTAATCCATCACGCTCAATCGGACATTAATTGTGCACTATGTCCAGTACTGCAATTTTCATTGTAACAAGCTTTTGTTAAGGACAATCGGAGACTACATTCAAACTGACCAAAGGGAAAATGGAGATGCATCGGGTTTTACTTGATCACTTGGGATTACTAGGAGTCCAGTTTTTTGGACCACCTTGCTCATGAAAGTAGATGGTTATTTCAGGATGTGGCTTGAGGCTAACGGTTCTAAGAGTTATGAATTGTGATTGGACTGGAAAAATAAAAAAAAATTCCCAAAGAGAAATATTCTTACAGAGACTGTTAAATGAAGTAGAGCAAAAGAAAGAAAAAAAAACATACTGAGGAAGGGAAAAATCCATACTTTTCATCCATAAAATTAATGTTATGGTTACAAGACAGAACCCTCCGACCCAATATTTAATTTTTCTAGAAGAAGGTCACCCATGACAAGACAGGCCACTGCATTATCATATATGTAAATCACTTATACAGAGGGCCAGTTGTACTTTATCACTTCGTATGTGGCAAAGATTCGCACACAAAATGCACCATATGATGTAAACCGCAGTTGAAGGGTTAAAACTGTTACTTGACAAATTAATTGGTGTAGTGCTGAACGGAGTATGTATTTTGTTTGTTTGTTTCAAACTTTCTGCGTACAGACGTTCCTAATTTTTAATTTACACAATTAAAGGGAAGGCAGTTAGTCAATAGAAACCACAGATATCTCTCTATCTGCTCGATTGTGTGATTTGAGCGTCACTGTTAAAGCGCGATTTTGTGGCAACGGGTCGCGAACCATGGTATCAAGCACTCGGTTCAACCTAAGATACTGTATGTTAGAACCACTTTCGCCCACATTATCAAAAGTAGTTTCAAGGTAAATGTCGTATATGGAAGATGTTACACTGCAGTAAATAGAGGTTTTTTTTAATATATAACCTGTTACGTTTATCAACATACACAATTTTGTGGTCTTTTAGACATCCTTTAAAACGACGAACAAACTAACACGGTATTTACTGAGAAAATGTTTACGGCATTTATATAGTGTCTTTACGACCTTTAAAACTGCTATAGAACATTCCCACAGCAAAGTAACAAACTAAAAAATTGGCGCTAAAATCAATAATAGCTAGATACCAATACGACAGAAAAAAGTCCTCGTTATGGTAAACCTAATTTAGAGCGACCTTGGTTGATGGGGTGACCTGTCATCGACCGATGAGATGGTCTGTCTTTGATTAACGAGAGGATCTGTCTTCAAATGAAGAGGCATTCTGTATTCGATTGACAGAACAATTAGATTTAGCGATCGAATTCCGTCAGACATCTCGGATTTATTTGTTTTAGCGCAATGTCACACAACGGGTTATCTGCTCTGTGTCCGCCGTGAGAATGGAAACCTAAATTTCAGTATTAACAAGTTCTGAGGGTTAGTTCTGATTAAACGTCTTTGAAATATTGCACAAAAAGTACAAGGCTCACGTGCTCATGTCATGAAATTAAGATAGTCTTGGACTTTATCATTAGTTAAACATATAACTGTGGCAGCCTTACTTAATAAACCAGGAAAGAAACCCAAATAACCCGAAACGCTTTTGGAAAGTGGAATTTCAATCTTCAGTAATAAATAGCAATATCTAGTGGATTTTCCATTTACTCCTGACACTTTGCGAAAGCGCTCCAGTTATTTTTTGCAAGCTAAGTTCCTTCTGTTGATCCTGTGTGCTTTGTAACATCACAAGTCCTAACACACCTTGTGTCCAGTTTTCAGTGTTAATAATATAAATAAAGATACGCGCAAAACAGTCTAATATTTATAGGAAACCTATAGTTTGTTTGGTTGTTTTTGAATTTCGCGCAAAGCTACACGAGGGCTATCTCCGCTAGCCGTCCCTAATTTAGCAGTGTAAGACTAAAGGGAAGGTAACTAGTCATCACCACCCACCACCAACTCTTGGGCTACTCTTTTACCAACGAATAGTGAGATTGACCGTCACATTATAACGCCCCCACGAGCATGTTTGGTACTGGAATTCGAACCCGCAGATTGCGAGTCGAGCGCCCTAACCACCGGGCCAGGAAACCTATAGTAACGTTAAAACTCTAATATAATGATAAAGAAAATGTATGCAAGCAAAATGCGGTGTGTAATATTAGCAGAGAGCGATAGAACGTAAATCCGACATCTTACTTTATGTTCTCTTTTGTCGAACTACTTACGGCATCAAGACCGAGGAATTGCGAACATTCACAAAGTTAATACCGACTGTAATAAGTTTTAGCTGTGAAAGTGAAAATCAATGCAGCGGAACGTTACGCGTTGTTTCCAAGAGGGAAATCGGTTAGCCCACTGTCACGATAAACAGAGATCAGAAGATAATCATTTTACGTTGTATTGTTACGTCTCTGGTCGTTTGTTAATTTCTTTCGGATGAAACTTTAGCGATACAAGTCCTTTCTTAAATAAAACTAGTTTATTCTTTCTCAATACAACTTTGCAATATCTTTAATTTCCACAGTCACTTTCACTTCAACACACGCTATAATTCACAACGATTCACGCACTTTACTTACGGTCACCAACGCTCGCTTGACTCAATTATCTGTCTCTATATCTCTATCTGCAATTATTTGCCGGGCTTATATACTAAAATAGAGGGCGCCTGGAAAAGACTAGAGTTGCCAGGAAAAGTCACGATCCTTCTAGATACTCATGACGTGTTACCAGCGTCACGTGACTTCCGCTGTCGTAACAATAATATTCGTGATAAAATTGGTTCGTTACAATGAAACGGAAGAAACTTAAAACTCGACTTTGTAGTAAATATATTTTACATATGTAAATAATAATGATGATACAGTAATTTCCTTTCTGAAAAATAAACTATTAAACCACGCATAAAAGAAAATAATTTTAAAATATGTTTGTTCTATTTTATTACATACTAACGATTAAGTTTTTACGCCAATATATAGATGTATAAAATTTGAAAATACTTATTAAACTTAGAATTTTACATTGAGAACCTTTCTAACTGATTGACTAAAGTAGAATTTGGGCAACTGTTGTATAATTTGTAAAATAATCTACGTCACTTAAATACAAATATCGGTTACAGCACTCGCTTAGCATATCGTTAGCTCATTTCAAATAATAATAATAACTTAAGTTTACACAGAGGATATGTGAAATGTGTTATAAATACGAATACATGAAAAAAAAATAACATAGATTTATTCTTCCAGCACGAGGCCTGGCATAGCGCGATAGTTAGGGCATTCGACTCGCAAAATCTGCGGATCGAAAAATGGCGCTGACCATGCTCGCCCTTTAATTGAGCCTCGGGGGCGTTATAATGTAACAGTCATCCCACAATTTGTTGGTAAGAGTATTCCAAGAGTTGGCGGTGGATGATGCCAACCCGTTTCCTTCCCTCTTTACGGCAGTTCAAAATTAGAGGCAGCAGCAAGTAGCGTTGGCATTTTTGCCAAAAATAGACATTCTAATCAAGTTGTCAATTGTTTAAAAATACTTTATGCCCATGAGTTGGTTGTGTAATCAGATATTTAAAATTGATTTGTTTTGTTTTGAATTTCGCGCAAAGCTACACG
>NW_013670322.1:81468-83623 GCF_000517525.1 Limulus polyphemus
CCTAACCACCTGGCCATGCCGGGCCCTTTTAAAATTGAAGGTGCGACAAAAGCTCCCAATAAATTAAGTTTTAATACACTAGGCCGAAATGGTCCGTAAAGAAAGTTTTTGGGAATTAAGCACAAAGCTACACAATGGGCTATCTGTGCTCTTCCCACCACGGGTATTCTAGCGTTGTAAGTCCTCAGACATACCGCTGTGCCACTGGGGGGCCGTAAATAAAGTATAATTTGTATTAAATTTATCTGGATCTTCCAACCTACATCATATCTTCGCATCTAGCAAGTTGATTTTTTGAGTACAAAAAGAAAATTCTTGCTTACCTTGGTTGTCAGAAATTCGAAAAACACGTTTGTTTGGTTCAGCATACACATTCCACTTGCATCTATTCGTTTATGTTGTTAAGCGCCAAGCTGCAGAATGGGCTATCTGTGCTATGCTCACCATAGGGATCGAATGCCGAATTTTAGCGTTATCCTTAGGCTTGTCGTTAAGCCACTGAGGAGCCATTCCTCTGTGTGTGTGTAATTCAGTTCCTGGTATTTCATTTTATTACAACATTTAAATTCTAAATCGTGCCTTATATGCACACGATTAGTTTTTTTTTATGTCGTATAAATATTGTCTGTTACGCTCATTAAATTTGTTGAAACTCGTGTTACGGTAATCTCGAGACTTCACTAATTTTGAAATTATTTTTTTACAGTGGTAACTGTGCCAAAGACTAAATTATTTGAAACATTTTTATTGTTTTCTCATCAGTAAAAAAAAGTCATTACAATATTTATTTGCATACGTCTCTTCTTCTGATAACAGCTGATATAAAACATTGCCTTGACCAACCTTTACTGCACCAAACACGAGGTAACTATATTAAGTGTCTAATATGATGGTTAAGATTGATGTCTTAAAACACTGTTGTTTATAGTTTTTGTAACCACATTTCTATCTTCACGTGCAGGGGCACACTGATGAAAAAGGCCCGGGATACTCTAACTAAACGGATCCCTGTGGGAAAAGGAGTGGGGTGGGAGGTGTTTTGCTCACGGGCATATTTTTGTTGCAGTTCATGTTGTGAATGTTTAAATTGTTATTTTTCACGGTCTAACACGAGGAAATGGAGTTCTATAGAAAAAGGCTCCTGGTGTGAATTCGCACTCCCTGTTCACGAGAGCTTATGAGAAACGGAAATACCGCTTTGCTTGATTTTTAAGATATTGTAGTTGTCTTCTCTCCTAGTGCAGTTGGAGCTAATGTTTTAAAAAAAACTCTCTCTGGAGCGTGAAGATAAGCAGGTGATTTATTAGCTCGGTAATTAGAAGTATGCTACAAGTTTGGAGAACTTTACAAGTTCCACTCATGCTTTATTATCATAATTAATCTTGATTTTAATCGCAGGAATGGTAAGTTATTCAAGAAATGTACTATCAGTGTGCTTCCTTACGCTAAATTACTCAGTTAATATAGATAAGTTTATGTATAACTGTAACCTAATAATATATATACGCTTACTTGTACCCTCAGTAACAAGGATCGTGCAGATAGATGAGTTAGACGGACCGATAGACAGACGTATAATTAACGTGAAAATTATGTGTCAAATTATTTAGTAGATACGAACCAGTTTGAATAGGACTGGACATAGTTCTGTTTCTGTGAAAGGACAGTGACCAGAAGGAAAGAAATTATCCCTACTCCCCCGAATATCTTTATTTAAGTATATTGTTTCACCTTACCCCAGAAATAAGGTAATAAACATAGTTCTGTTTCTGTGAAAGGACGGTGACCTGAAGGAAAGAAATTATCCCTACTCCCCCGAATATCTTTATTTAAGTATATTGTTTCACCTTACCCCAGAAATAAGGTAATAAACATAGTTCTGTTTCTGTGAAAGGACGGTGACCTGAAGGAAAGAAATTCTACATACTCCCCCGAATATCTTTATTTAAGTATATTGTTTCACCTTACCCCAGAAATAAGGACAACCACAAACTTGTTGTTAACCCCGACTATAACCGCCGGACACGTCACATTTCACAGCTTCTGTACAACAAGTGCCCACATACCATCTTCAATCACTTTTCTCCATACGCCATCAATAACTATGATGGCTAAGTGTTTCCTTCTGGCAAAAAACGTCCTGTCACAGAGGACG
>NW_013670323.1:0-8788 GCF_000517525.1 Limulus polyphemus
ATTCTTGGCTTACAAATTACCAGCCAACTAAAGTCAAATTAATTCTTGGCTTACAAATTACCAGCCAACTAAAGTCAAATTAATTCTTGGCTTACAAATTACCAGCCAACTAAAGTCAAATTGATTCTTGGCTTACAAATTACCAGCCAACTAAAGTCAAATTAATTCTTGGCTTACAAATTACCAGCCCTGTAGCTGAAGATGACTCCTACCCTTCCAAAATTTATATTTGTTTCCCTTTTCTCTACTATTCTCACTTTTAAGTACGAAAAAAAAGTTATGCATTAACACTATCAATTCCATTTACAACGTTAAACATCTCGATCAGCTCCCCCTTAACTCTTCATTATTTGTGTCTTAAATATAACAAAATCTCACGTTTTTATCTAACTTAGTGCAGTAAACAGTGATTATAATTTTTAATATAACTTTATCTATTATGGTTTTGAGTTTATGTTCTTATCGCCCTCTATAAACAGTAATCATATGATTTGAGTTCAAAGGTTGTAATCCACATTTATATTCTGAGATATGATGTCGATGTTTAGGGTAATCGCAAAATGTGTCTGACTAACGTTATAACCTAAATAACTATTGATATATCTGTTACTGTTAGATTTACGAGGAGAGAACTGTAACCTATTGAATTGTACAGTAAATTATTAAATCAACATATTTTTTTGAAACTTCAAAACGAAAAGATAAAATTTCTTGTGCAACTCAATCTTTCAAAGTTTCACTCAGTTAAACCTTCGAAGTAACTGCTGCATCGGTAAACTAAAGCCAAACAGTGAAATAATATATTTTTGTCTTTATGAGTTGTTGTAGGATTTATAATTGGTAGTAACATTGGTAGGCCTAATTGGATAAAGTAAAATCACGCCTGTCGAGTTTAACCAATGTAAATGTTTGAACTTAGAAAGTTAAGAGATTGTGATTTTTGCACTACTAAAAGAGTACTATTACTAACAATTATGTAATATAGTACTATTTACAATACTATCTGTTAGTAATAGTAATACTAACAGTTGTATTAGGAAGCAGAAAATTTAACTGAGTTCAAGAAAAGATTGGATGAATACATGAGTAGTAAGGGGTGGTTATACTCAGTTTAACTTAAGTTATAATTGGGAGCTGGAAGAGACATCCTTGATGGTCTAATAAGCTCCTTTTTGTCCCTTTAAAATTTTGTGAAATTACTAATACTCATTATTACTAGTATTAGTATTGAGTTTTCTGTAGCCTATAGGCTTAGTATTATTTCAATACATTGTAGGTATGATATTAATAATGAATAGTCACACTAACACAGTATCGTCATTGTGTCCGCAACAGTAGCTCAAATCTGAGTTGTAATTTTGTAAGGAGTACCTATCCTAACAATAATAATAAATAATATTTGAACTAACACTAACAACTGTTAACAATTGACTCAATTTGAAATACCTGATAGTCAATAGTCCAAATGTCAGGAATTTATTTATTATTCTAGTTTGATACCATATGATGCAAAGGTAAGTGTGAAATTGTAAATATCAGGGTTCTCTTGACATTAGGAGCTGGTGGGCAACAAAGTTGGCTACTCCTCAAACATCTTGCTAGCTACTAGTATTGTATTAATGTAAGTAAAAAAAAGTCAATTATTCAGTCAGCTTAAAAAGTTACCTAGCCTGATATTTTGCTACAGGTGTATTATAAGGTCATTATTTGATCAGACAAGAGCTAGTGGTAAATACTGTTGATCATCTGCCTTCTCTCTACTCTTTAAAGTTAATAATTAGAGATAACTTAGCAGAGATAACCTTTAAATAGCTTAGCATGAATATCTTAAACAATCTAACTTCCCTTTGTGTCTAAATTAGTAATGAAATGTTGACCAGTTGATAAATTAGTTAAATTTCATGTTTCAGAAATGTATGCTACGCCCTCAAACTCAAAAAGTCGAAGTGAGTGTCATCAAAATTTATTCAAATTACATATAAAATAATAATGTTGAGATGCTTGATAGGAGAACAAAGTGAGCGTTTGGTAATTGTAACTGAATTAAAAACTTATAACCACATACAATATCTCATTGATTTTCAGTATAGTTGTAGTATTAGTAAGGAATTTTGAAATAGATATTTAGTATTTAAGGATATATAATGTGTGAATGGTGTGAGAGGATATATTACATATTCTGGCATAGCCAGTGAATGTGGTAATTGTTAAGTTTTAAATGATTCATTAGACTGCTCGATCAACTGTGTATAGAACTAACTGGTCTGAGACATTATTAGCACTAGGTTTATAGTAGTATACTAGTATTATAATTTACAGTGCCAAGTAGGCCTACTACTAATACAAGTAGTGTTGGTTCTAGTAAATAATCACTACGAGTATAATAATGACGTAACCGTAATCCAAAGATTATCGTTAAATTTTAATGATTTATACAGTGTTCCAATATCATTTTTTTACTTTTCTTTTTTTTTTTTAGTATTTGTACTGACATTGAAACCTTAAGTCAAACTTGGACGTTTTAGTGGAATTCTTGTCCTGTTTATCATCTTATTCGCCGTCAGCAAAATGAATATTCCAAATGCGCCACTGAAGGTGAGTTTGAAAACAACAGTTTAAACTTTAGACAGTTAAATAAAATTGTTGTTATACTAATTAATAGTTTAACAGTTGATTGTTAATAGGTTGTACCCAAACCTTAACTTACCCCAGTATCTTACATAGTAATAAACATATAGAATTTTGGTAAATGTTCATAAATGTATGCCACACCATCAAACACAAAGTAACAACTGCTCTGTTTTCAAGGCTGTTTAGTAAAACAGCTAGGACTATAGAGGAAAGTTCAGTTGTCATTCGGGTTCTAGTCTTTAATAGATTTGAACCCTTCACTGCTCAGTGCTTACAGTGACAATGTAACCAAATGGTTTATATAGTCGGGGACTTTCTCATTAAATATATTGATAACAGTATTTTTAGTGGGAAGCACAGAGAAACTAGGACTAAACTTTGCTACCAGATGCTAGTTTGTTCTTTTCTTTTTTTTTCAATTTGACTTAAGGCTTGTAATTTTGTAAGCCAAGAATCAATTTGACTTTAGTCCGACCTATTAGTCCATCTTTGCTGTTCTATCTTATAAACTAAACTAATAAATAAATTTAAAAAAATTAAAGCTAGCTCTTATCACTTAAATTTATTGCTTCCACAACATCCGAAGGCAACCCATCCCAAAGGCCAACCACCCTGTTAGGAAAATAAAACTGATATTCAAATAGTAATTCTTTTGTGTATCATCAAATTATAGTTTTTGTACGACACTTTAAAAGATTATATCTCCATAACTCTCTCTCTTTTAAAACCTAAAACCATAGCAATCTAAACAATTTATGTGTTACTGATAGTAATCGATTCTTCCATAAAAGAATTATTGCTTAAAATTCGTAATAAGAAAAATTTTCGTTAGAGTAACAAAATCAGTTTGGAAGAAGCAAAGCGCAGGTAAACTTGTTGAGCATCATTCAGAAAAGTATGATCAAACAATGTACATAATAAGTAACTGCTTTAAATAAAGTACAATGTAAAAAAATAACTTCTATTTTAATGAAATGTTTATTTTAATTAACTGCGTTTTAAAGTGTTAGCATTAAACAGTGATACACAATAATTATAATGCAAGTTTGATTTTTGAAATCGAGATAACGAATTACATAAGTATATGTTTCCGAATTCATAATTAAAAGAGTTATTGTGTTAATTAACATAACATAACGTTTTGGAACAACGTGATTATGATAAATATTTTATATAAAATGTTTAGAATTATACACGGACTTTTCTTTACAATGCTTTTATTTGCGAGCTTTCGACCCTCTTACGGGAGCCTTCATCGGGCAACAATGTACTGTAATATATTTTATACTACCATTTCCACCCTATGTGGAAATTCTACATTTAATTTGAAAAACTGAGCGAAAAATAATTAAAATATACCAAGGAAGGTATAAATATCAACCAACGTACTTCCTGTCTTACATATCTGTAGCATAGATATCAATACATTCGTAGTTTGTAATTATTGAAATCCATACCGAGGATAGCTTTTCACGCCCATGTGCCTGTCGAACAAGCACTCGATCGATTTGACACTAAAAACTCGCTCCATACCACAAAGTAAAACATCCTAAAATTTTATAATAAAGAGGTAGTTCTGCCTAGAACTAACATAAATCGATTCTTCTAAAATCTGTTCTTAACAGCGCAACCTTTTCATTCTAAACTATATACAGGTCTTCCACATCGCATATAAGGCACACTAATTTATATCTGCCACTAAAATTAATCATAGATTAAAAGTTTATGTACATAATTATTAGTGATAAAATAGATTTATTTAGTAATATAAACATGCTTAATGTTTCTTTTTGATCTTGTGTAATTGAATAACTAAATTTAGCTGTAAATAAATGAATATATGAACCAAATGTTAACTACATAAATTACAATTTTATTTCCCCCTACATGTTATTTATTCATAGTAGTACTTTTACACAGGTTTCTAAATAAATTAATTTTGAACCTTCGTATCAACCGTAGAAATGTAGTTTGTGAAATTTATCAGGCGTTTCTTTCTCTTTTAGTGTATAATTTTCTGCTAAGCGGCTTTAGAATACGTTGACTTTATTCCGGTGTTAAGAAATTCACTGTAAAGAGCCAATTCCCGTTTTGCATATCTGAGCCTTCCCACAGCTTGTGACGTTTGAGAATCCTTTAGACTTGTACTAACGTGTTTTCTAGTATGACCAGTTGTATAGTGGTTTAGACAAACCACGAAGGCTCCGTCTTCATTATTTTTATTAACGAGATGACCAAGTTACAAATTCACTTTGGAACTGTATTTGAATAAATGTATAGTGGGTGATTTTCTCAGTCTAATCAGATGGGATGATACTTTTATCAAAATTCTTGCCTGGCTTTGAACTTTCATGACTTAAGAGAAATGTGGTCGCCCTTTGTTATACAAATACATTTCTTGATTGAATTGCTTTCCTTTTGTTTGTCGACAGTAGTTTTGTCTGTTAGCCAAATCTGTTGTCCAGATTCTTTCCACAATTTAACTTCGTAATATATTTTTCTGTCGAAACTCTAGGTACAGCACACCAATACTATTTTTTATGTGCAAGACATCCATTGTATTTGGAACTCCACAAGAATAGTTGCTGAAAACAGAAACTTTTCGTAAATGAAACCACTGGTGGTCCTCGAAATATTAACATAGTCAATAGTTTAGGATAATTGTATACATGCCTTGTTTTTTTCATTACGTACGACTATCGCTAGAAAAGTATTATAATTCCATTATTCAAACCTCTTTGATTTCTTACCAGTTGTTAATACATCTTCAGTTTTTTTTAGTTATTTTTTTGTTATATGAACATTATTCGTACCTTATATTTTGGGATTTATTTTAAATCATGTTTTATAGGTGTGGATTTACTAATTAATCAATTTTTCGTTTAACAAAAAAAAGAAAAGAAGTCAACTTAAATCTGGTATTTGAGAGATTTTTTTTTGTTTGTTGTTTTGTTAGTATAGGTATTTTAATAAAACCGAGTATACAACATGAACTAACATTTTATCATCATCTTTATAAATATTTCTTATTTAAAGAGCAAAATGTAATTTTTCAGTGATTTCTTACTGGTACTTGGTTCTACAATACATGAAAACCTTTCGTTTTCCGATATCGTGTGCAAGATTCTAAGATAAGATCATTCAATTTATAAAATTCTATCTCAGCTTCTCCAACTTTTGTTTCCGTTTTGTTTAAGCGAAAAGATGTACAACTGCCTATCTACATTATGCCAATCGCGAAGATCGAGCCACGTATTTCTTGGATATAAGCCCTTAAGCTTACAACCGAGTCATCGGTGGTTCCACAAACAGTACTTATGAAAACTGTCATATCTTACTCATCTTCAGGTCTGTTCAACAAAAAACTGAAATAATCCAGGCTATCCTTACAAAAACCTCCCATCGTTTGTTAACACTGAAGCTAATGGTAGACTTCTTGAATGAATTATATTTTCACAAGAGATGCTTTGAACGACATGAAAAAGTGCATACGTTTCTCTCTTAAATTTGAGAACAAGGAACCTGATAAGAAATATTTCCGAAACGGCATACATTTGTTACCGTGTTAAACTTGTAATAAAGCTTTCTTTATCCATTCCAACTCACTAAACTTTGATATTTTTTCCCCTTTCGTTCGCTTCAAGTAACAAATTAATTTTTATGATGGGGAGGATTTTTTTATTCATATTAAGTCTTTTTAAAACACATAGAATTAGTTAATATTTCAGTTGCTTTTTTACTACTTTTTAAAACATGGGAAAGAAGATACCAAAGTTCCATTGAGATCATTACCAACACCAAACTAAATGTATAATCTTTCCTAATAATATGCTTATCTAATAAAAAACTTGTTAATTTGTTTGTTTCCAGTTTTTTTTTTATTTATTATTAATAATAATAATAATAATAATAATAATAATAATAATAATAATAATAACTTAATTTATGAAAACAGTTCTAAAATTCATGCTGCCTTTAGTAGAATCTGAATACTTCGTTGAACTATTCAGTTTGTGCGTTTGTTTATTTTAGAGCAAAGCCACATTACATCTTCCACCGTGTCCACTGCAAGGAATCGAACCCCGGATTTCTAGCGTTGCAAGTCCGTAAACTTACCACTGTCCAACTATTCAGAAATGTTCCTGTTATTTAAGTCCGAAAGGTCATAACATTAAAATCATAGCTCTTTATTAGTGTTTGACGCCCACATAGCCCACGTGTAGGCTACACAATAGGCCATCTCTTTTCTGTCTACAGCTTTAGTGTTTGACGCACTAAGCTGTAGACAGAAAAGAGGTGGCCTATTGTGTAGCCTTCACGTGGGCTATGTGTGCGTCAAACACTAATAAGCTGTAGACAGAAAAGAGATGGCCTATTGTGTAGCTTACACGTGGGCTATGTGTGCTGACGGCTAGGTGGTTACATTGCTGGCTTATGACATTAAAATTCGAGTTTGGGGAAAATACGATAACCTACAATTTTTGCTCTTCATACATATTACTGACGATGGTTTTAATCGACGCATTAGTTGTTCCACTTACATTATGTAGTTTCACAATTAAACACGTTGAATTTAAGGGTAATATTGGTGGAATGTTTACAGTGTTCAAGGCTATATTTAAAAAAATGTTTTGTTCAGTAAAGGGATTTTCTTTTTACATGATGTATAAATTGGGTGAAATCCATGAGCAGATCCAGAGACTGTAAAGGAGTAGTCTAGTATACGAGTAATAACAAGTTTTTTTCTTTAAGCAAAGCGACATTGGGCTGTGTATTGCATCCACATCGGGGAATCGAACCCAGAATTTTAGTACTAAGTTTGCAGACTTATCGCTATCTCACTGGGTGACCATAATGATAATTATTCAATGGCTCGAATGCGACATTCAGTAGTATAATGAAGAATTACTTAGAACTAGTACGCAAGATAAGAGCAAGGTGTGGCTGTAAATGCTACTCGATATAACCATAGTAATCTGAATCACCGATAGATGGCAGGTTTATACACCAGCGTTATCTATTTACTTTCTTGTTAACAGATTCTCTCAACCAGCAGTGATTTTTTTTTGTTTTTGGAGAGGGGGTTGCAGGGCAAGGAATGAGTGTCCAGATTTCTTATAAAAACAGTAAATTAACAAGTTATTCTAACAAGAAAGATTTCAATACAAACCACTAGTAGTTTGAGTTTTATTTATTTGACACATCACATACATTGTTTTTGTCACAAAATACACCGATCATTAACATACAGATTCCTAGACAAAAAAGAAAAGTTGTCTATATTACGTACAAAGTTCTCTCAGTAGCTCAGTTTGTGAACTAGGGGTTTATTTAATACCTCAATTATCTCCATCGGATATCCGTCTTTATTCACTATTCGCCATTATACAGATGCTCTTCAATAACACGTATAGATTTATCATGTTCAATTACGAACGGGAAGTACAAGAAACAAATCACGTTGATTTTGCTATAAAATGTCAAATATTACCTTCTCTTCCCCCCCCCCTACCAAATCACTAACGCTACAATGGCCTTAATGATCCAAATTTCAAATCTAAAAGGCACAGGGACAATACTTTATTGTTGGCATGGGTGTCAAACGACGATTGCCGAAACGTTTCAATTAAAAGTATTAAGTTATCACCACCTTAAAATAAAAAAACAACGTTTAGTATGAATTAAAATAAAGTTTAAAGAAGTAGTTAAACATTCTGCCTAAGTAAAGAGCCCTGATTCGAAAGAACTGGAGGCAGTTAAATATATATATACATATATACATATATACATATATATATATATACATATACATATACATATACATACGCAACAATGGAAGTTAGTTTTTACCGAATTCAGAAAACATTAATAGTTACATGTCCTAAAGAAGACAGTAATAAAATAAAGTATTCCAGATAAAATTTTCTGTAACTTGTTAGATTAAGTGGTAGATACAAGTTGTTGGTAAGCTTTAACAACATTTAATATATAAAAGGTATTTAAGTTATATATAAATAGTAAGAGATTCCCCAATTGTTATAAGACAGCCCAAGTTTAAATTTGTCAGTTAAGAAGAGTTTAGTATGTCGATTATTTTTTTTCATGCACCCCCAAGTTTAAATTTGTCAGTTAAGAAGAGTTTAGTATGTCGATTATT
>NW_013670323.1:9758-16210 GCF_000517525.1 Limulus polyphemus
ATTTGACTTTAGTCGGCTGGTAATTTTGTAAACCAAGAATTAATTTGACTTTAGTTGGCTGGTAATTTTGTAAGCCAAGAACTTTTTCACTCAGATGGCTAGCCCAGTTAGTAACCATATAGAATGAGCATGTTTGATGGCTGGGGATTCAAACTTGTGACCCTCAGATTGCAAGTAAAACCACTTAACCACCAGACCCAATGCTAAAGTACAGGACATTTAGAGCTTGTTCACAGTTTAGTTGCTGGAACCTAAGAGATTTCTATTTCTGTAGTATTGTGGAAAACATAAATCAAAAGAACTGTGTAAAAAGTCTAAAGAAGTTAAGGGATGGAAATAGATGTGTGGCCATTTTGGAAGAGCTCCCTCAGGCTAAATGTGGGAATGAATTACTTTGTTGGATATAAGGTTAAAATTAAGATTACCAGGGATATGCTGGGAGCAACAGATGGGCCGGATGAACCCGTGGGAATGTCTTCAGGGTAAATGTGAATTATATGCTAGAGATTGTTTCCATGTAAGTAGGCTAAGTAGTAGGACAATATCTACTAAAGGCTAGTCACAAAGATCTACTACAAGTTACTGGATTCACTAATTGTTTTAATGTAACTGATATTAGTGCTGAGAACTTGTCTGAAAATAACAACAACTTTTTTTAATAGTAATTTGAAGCTTTCTGAAAGTGGTTAGGAAACGATATTGTTTTGATCATTCATGTTGCTTAATATTTACTTTCTCTTTCTGAATAGGGTGTCTTCTTTATACACTTTATCCTGTCAATGTGGTGAGTTTTTTACCCATTGCTTTTTAAATGAATACTATCTGTAATTTGGTTAACTTTTTATTCTTTGTTTGACATACAGTTGCTTTGTAACCTTTTCCCCAAATAAAATCTTATGAAACTTATTATTTAACAGCACATGTTGTTTTGGCTACTCAAGCTGTTACATTGTGGTATTTAAAACCAGGTGCTTATGACTAGGTGCAGCGTATGTTAATTGAGCAGCAGGTGAAATAATAAAAATTATAAAAAAAGAACATTAGAAGTATCTTTGATACCAAAAAACACTAAACAAATATGTGAAAATCTAACATAGTATGCTGTATAGTTATACATAAAGTTGGGAAAAACAGGTTATAGTATGAGTATTATGAGAAATCTGTAAAAATGTTAAAATGAATTGCACGAGGACTAGTGTAATAGGTTGTTTTCTTCTTCAGGGAACAACTCAGATCACTGAAATAAAGTAACTGTTTAATTCTGTAAATATGTTTTTTGATAAGATGTGGGGAAAGGAAAACTAAAAAAAAAAAAAAATCACTCCCGGTGTCTCAACGGTAAGTCTGCAGACTTTTAGCACTAAATACCAATGGTGGGCACACTGGGTAACTATGTGCTTAATTATAAACAAACAAAATGTAAAAAAAAAAAAAGAGCTAGGTGGGCTAATTAGATGAATATTATGTGTGAAATATATGTCACATCTTTTTAAATACATCTTAAATTTATTACTATTCATATTTAATGTGAAGGGGAGTTATGAACTACTGAGTAAGGAAAATGTATACATATATGCACTACTAGCACTGAAAAACAAAGAAAAGGAGATTTTTGTATGATTGAGGATTTTATGGTGCAGTTAACTTGGATATTATATGTGATGCAGGAACTGATAAACTATCATTTTCTACTTCATAAATCTATATATTTCATGTTACAAGCATCTATAAGTTTCCTGATAATTTGATAGTGACAAAATGCTTATCATTGGGCACCAAATCTTATTATTAGATATTATTCTGCAAATGTCATTTAAACTACAATTATTGATACATTCTAGTAAGTGCTAGGAATCTCTTGTTCTAGCTATTTTTAATTAATAGCATGTGGTGCCATCTATGGAGAAAGTTAACAATCACATTCAGTAGAGCACTTTAAGCATTTCTAGGAATCTTCCCATGAATTGTAAATAAATAAGTAAATCATAGATGAGTGATAAATTTAAGAATTATTTCCTATACTGAGTATTGTGTTTATCTTTAAATTAAGGGCTCTCCAAAGTCCTTGGCTTCCCTCTTCATACTTGTACTACAATTCAATTTTTCTGGTGACTTTATTGTGGAGCCTTCATTGGCAAGATTCTGATGAACCAGTATTTATGGTAAGTTCTTGTGTCAATTATATTAATCTGCAAAGCTTGGTTTGAAAATACTTAAGAACTGTTAGATTATAAACTTTAACATAAAAAGCTACTTTTATATTGTGGTAAAATAAAAATTATTGCTAAAAATTAGGTACTAAATATACACCCACGTGAAAGTGTCAAAATCTTCATATTGACCAGTAAAGACTTCCCAGTGTTATGATCCGAACACTTAAGTTTTTCAAACACGTTTTGTTGATGCTAGAAATGGTCAGTTCCCCTTGTCAAATGAAAGAAATTCAATACTGATTTCTGTGAAACATTGAATCGTCAAAAACTAATGAAGCAAACAAGAATTAGTACCTTCTTTTGTGTGTTGCATTGATGAAACAAAAAAAGAAGGTTTGTGCTAGCTAATTATGTTGGCATTTTGGGAAGTTAATGTTTGATTTTACATTGCAACCTTTTTCTTTCATGTTAGGTTCAAAATTTCTAACGTAATATTTTAAATCAATTTTAATCATCCTCCGAAATGTAGTTTTCATGCCACTTACTTGTTTGAAATAGGCTTATTACAACCTTTTATTTCTCTGTATTTCAGGCCTTAGTGATAGATGCAATTTCTATCCTACTAGACATCATCACCATTTCCATATATTATCAAAACACTCACAGTAGGTGCAAAGTTTGTTTACCCATTTCTATATATTTGTGATTACAACATTGCTTTATTGGAAATATTGGGGTTAATTTCCATTTTTCTTTGCAGAACTTAATAGCTTAGTACAGAGGTTGAGAATATTATATCAAAATGCTTTTGAAACCTTGCAACCCACTTATGGCCCATGTTGCCACAACTGATCATGCTCTTCCTGATGACCATGTATTTTAATAATAGTCCCAGAGCATTGTTTCTATTGCCAAAGGCTCTATCCTGAGGCTGCCGCCATGTTTGTCCAAATTATACCACTCATCCCTGCATGAGGATCACTGTTTCCACAATTAGATCACACAGAATTCCATAGGTGCTGTGTTTTGTGACTTGATCTGTATGTTTTCTTATGAAATAGTCTAAGTACCACTTTCATTCTCCAAGTGCTTGAGGTAATTGATGGATAGTTGAACCCATACCATCTTGTTTCCTGAAAAAGAGATCTTGTTGATTATGAAATGTGGATGGCTTTTGTCATTGACCTTTGAGCTTTTAAATTCTCATCTGTTACAAGTTGCTGCACTTTGTTTCCTGAAAAAGAGATCTTGTTGATTATGAAATGTGGATGGCTTTTGTCATTGACCTTTGAAATTCTCATCTGTTACAAGTTGCTGCACTTTGCTTACCATGGAAGAGGTACAATTTGTTGCAACTCTCTTTCAGGATGGTCCAGGTTTCCCAAGTTGATACATATTCCTATGTCATTTCCTATCCTGGAAATTCTAAATCTCACATCCTTATAATCTGAGAGTATGCATACCTTATGTTTGAAAGGGCTATTACATATCCTACTCAAAAGTAATCAGTTTTTTTGGTGGCATTAGAATACCTACAAAATTCCCAATAATGTCAACATGTCGTTCTAATACATGTCATTACATCCCGGTTTTATATCAGCTATAGGTGTTACGTGATTAGCATTTTCAAAATCGTTTTAATATAATATACTCAACCCTCTGTACAATTAAAGGTTATTTTATAAAAGAATGAGTAATTGAGATGCATTTCTTTATCTAATTATTCCAGCAAAATAAACTAAGTTTCATAACTACATAGAGTGGTCGTTAATATTGTCTTAGTGTCTTGAAGAGGATGTTATGAAAGCAAAGGTACATGTAAAGTTAAGCACCCAAGCATTGTTATTCAGATTATGAAGAAATATTAGCAGCGATTATTATTTCATCTTTTTTTTTATCAATTTATATCTTGGATTTAAAGTTTTCTTTAATTAAAAATCTCTAGACTAAATGAGCTTCCTCCATTGTCACATCAGTTATTTGTATCTACAGGTACAAATATCTCAAGAAAATTCCCAGTATTTCAATATGTAGTGAGTAATATATTTATGAACAAGAAATTGTTTGTTTTTTTTACAGTCTAAAGTGCAAATATCTGCTACAAAGCTATTTGCATTCCAAAAACCTTAATCTTGGCAAACAAATAACTTTTTTTCTCACTGCCTCCTAACTGGAATTTACTTCCAGAATTATTAAATTCTTTCTTCCTGGTACCATGTATTTTTGTTGGATAAAATGGATAAATTAGTGATGATTCTTATGATAAGTTATGAAAGATGTTGTGAATATTCATTTTTTTAGTTGTTTGCCTTTAATTGTGCCATTCGTGATATATGGGTGCTCGACTCGCAATCTGAGGGTCGTGGGTTCGAATCCCCATCACACAAAACTTGCTCGCCCTTTCGGCCATGGGGCATTATAATGTGACGGTCAATCCCACTATTCGTTGGTAAAAGAGTAGCCCAAGAGTTGGTAGTGGGTGGTGATGAAAACCTGCCTTCCCTCTTGTCTTACACTGCTAAATTAGGGACGGTTAGTGCAGATAGCCCTCGTGTAGCTTTGTGCAAAATCCGTAACAAACAAACGTGATATATGGTTTCTAATACCCATTAGTTTTTCTTCAGAAAGTTCCTTTCGGGGAATGATCTAGTTTGTTTTTAGCATTATATATTTGGTCTCCAAAAAATATGGCATTTTATTTGTGACAAAATAAACAAACTTAAATTTGGTATAAAATTTCACAAAAATCAAATCAAGAACTTGTACTTTTACTGTTTTTTCTGCACGATATGTTTTAATAAAAAAAAATTATGATATAAATGTACAGAATGCTACTAAGTTAACAGTTTTTTTGATAAAAAAAAATAAATAACTTTAAATTTAAATTATAAGAACTTCACAGTTAGCTAATAGTTTCAGTATATGATATTTTAAATAGATTAATTATATTTTTAAACAACAGTTTTATTGTTGTTTCCCCTTGTATGTTAGTAGGGTTCTAGATAAATTTCAATATGGATATTGTAACACTTTCATTAACGATATGATATTAAACGAAAGATTTTTGAAGCATCAACTCCTTATTTATTTTAAACCTTTCATTAAAATTCTGTCACCTGTAAGGCAGTTGGTAACAATTTTCACCTTATAATTTAAGGAAGTACCCTGTTATGTAAAACATAAAACTTGTTTACTTCGGACTTACATAATATATTACGTATGGTTATATCGTTGCTACAAGTTAACGTGGTGAAATGTAATAACCATAAATATTACACTCTGTATATCTAACAAAAATAAACAAGTCATATATTCTCATTTTTTGTTTCATCAATTTCACTATTGTTTATATATATATATATTTTTTGTCTTTCATATTAGACGACAAAGTACGTGGAATTAAATTCAGTGCTGGGTATCCTTTTACTTTATTTTTACCTGTGATCTTTTAGAACCAAAACAAGTAACAGATTCTGTTTGTTATTAAACTGTTTATACATTTCACATTTTGGAGACGTGCATCTTTTAACTTTTTCAGATTGCCAAGGATGCAGTTTCGCACGCTCTGTTCTTAAATGACTTATTCTAACACAATTGCACAGTACTTTAAGTAGGTTGTGTTTTACATAACTTAAGCTAAGATTGTATGTAGTTTATTAAATTGAACATGTATACAATGTCAGTTCAAAAAACCTAGTGTACTGTAGTGTCAAATTGTGTGTGTGTGTATGATGTCAGTGCAAACTTAGCACGCTAATATTGAATCAGTTGAATTTGATATGCACGATGTCTCAAACCTAATGTGTTATATTTAACATCTCTCTGATCTCGGTGCAAACCTGGTGCACTCTAGTGTACTAAATTGAACATGTGTACGATATTGGTGTATGGTTACTACTTGAAAGTTGGAGTCAACTGTCATAACTTTGTTTGGATATAAAAACCTCTTGCATGAAACCTCGTGTCATTTCAACTTTTTATTTTGTAACAAGTTTGATTTCAGGCAAACAACGCTGCAAATCAGATGATACCTAGCCATAACCCAAACCCTGGTTTCATTGGTTTATATGAGCATTGGAACCCAAACCCTGGTTTCCTTGGTTTATCTGAGCATTGGTCTTCCAGTGAAATTAGCCATAACCCAAACCCTGGTTTCATTGGTTTATCTGAGCATTGGAACCCCCAACCCTGGTTTCATTGGTTTATCTGAGCATTGGAACCCAAACCCTGGTTTCATTGTGTTATCTGAGCATTGGAACCCAAACCCTGGTTTCATTGTGTTATCTGAGCATTGGAACC
>NW_013670323.1:16954-21009 GCF_000517525.1 Limulus polyphemus
AACAACATTTCCAATGATTCTTGATCAAGACCTGAACTCTGGTTTCCTTGATTTACTTGACAACAACATTTCCAATGATTCTTGATCAAGACCTGAACTCTGGTTTCCTTGATTTACTTGACAACAACATTTCTAATGACTCTTGATCAAGACCCGAACTCTGGTTTCCTTGATTTACTTGACAACAACATTTCTAATGATTCTTGATCAAGACCTGAACTCTGGTTTCCTTGATTTACTTGACAACAACATTTCCAATGATTCTTGATCAAGACCTGAACTCTGGTTTCCTTGATTTACTTGACAACAACATTTCCAATGACTCTTGATCAAGACCCGAACTCTGGTTTCCTTGATTTACTTGACAACAACATTTCCAATGATTCTTGATCAAGACCTGAACTCTGGTTTCCTTGATTTACTTGACAACAACATTTCCAATGATTCTTGATCAAGACCTGAACTCTGGTTTCCGTGATTTTCCTCTCTTGCAACTCATCCATTTCAATCTAAAATTCTGAATACACTAATTTCAATTTTCTCTTCACCCCAAGGATTGGTATACAGCCATATTACTATATATATGTGTATATATATATATTTACATACACTTTGTTCCCAAAGAAATAGTGCACTTGACTCCAGGATTATCGTAATAGATATTTAACCAAGACTTGAATTTAGTATTTGTGTACAGTATAAACACTTCCAAATAGGCTGTTACTATCCAAGCTCAAGTGATCTGTTCTCTATGTTTATTATTAAAGCTTTTCAGTTTACTTCATTGTATGTAAAAAAGTTTAAATATTCTAACTTATTAATTAATAGTTTCATCATTTCTAAGTTATGAACAAATTTTAGGAGAGAGTCAGTCAGATTGGGATTCCCGAGTTCCAAATTCAAATCACGTATAACTGTTTTTATGATTTCTTTTTTTTCTTCTTCTTAAGATAAAACTGTTTAAATATTAAAACTAGATTGATAATAAACTGGTTTGAAGTAATTAGTTCATGACAACTTACTGGAGCAAAACGTTTTGTATACAACTAGATGAGATCACAAATTATCAGCTTTAATCTTTAGATTGTGACAAAATATGAATTATTTTTTATTTGGAAAACTCCTTAGCTGTATTTATAGAATGTGCATCCTGAATCTTATCTTAAGAGTGGTATCAGTGTTTATCCTCCTCAAGGTCTTCCAGGAAAGGGGAGGCCATTATGATAATCTCGGCATTCCAGGGATAGCTACAGGTTAGTAAACTTGTTTCAATAAGCACTGAGTAATCTATAAGTACAGTCTTTTCTTATGGGATTGTCCTTTAAAACAAATGTTAATCCTTGAAAGAAATGTTGTTACCCCTTAATCCTTATGCACGTACCCTAGGTAACACATGACTAATAGTTAGGCCTAATTCACATTGTACTATACAATATTTAATCACCAAAAGTATATGGCTATATGGAAATGACTAATGAAATAATTTACTCTGCACACAAACCTAAGTTTTATGTTATCACTTTGGTGTAGGCTGGATAATTAATTCATGTTAGATTTTACCATAGAGATATTAGCCATTGTAAATAAATAGTGAAGATTTGTAATTGAGTTATTGTAGAGGTTAAGCTTATGATTACATAGATTGGACTGAAAAAAATCTTGTGGTACTTCCTGTTAGCTGTTGAATAATGTTGTAATATTCGTTGTAAATGAAGATGCCGTGTGATCTACAATCAAGGGCCTAAACTTTAGAAAGTTTTTAACTGTTATAGGCTATCTAATCAGCCTGATGATATCAATGGAAAGTTGTATAACAAGGTCATGGTTGTTATTGATAAGAATACTGGCACAATAGGTAGTTAAGACTAATTTTAGATACATTGATTTGAGTTGTATGGAGTCAAGTGGTGAGGGAGAGAGAGGGATTTTTTTAAGTGATTTATGATGGTTTTCTGTTCTAAAATAATCGGAGAGCCAACCAGAGGGAATGCCATTTTACATTTATTGTTAACAACTTATGGGGGTGTGGTTGTAAGGGTTTATTGGAGGAATATGTGGGTGAGAGTGATCATTACATAATTATTTTTTGTTTTGCCACATGTTAAGAGAAAGAAAACCAAATTTGAGTTCCTAATTTTGAGGTCATGAGACAAGCTTTTTCATTAAAGAATTTGGGTAATGAGTTAAAAGGTGATGTGGCATGGATTTAGTCAAGTTTTAAAAATTAATTGTTTTAATTAAGAGGAAAAGGATAATCAGAAAATATGTCTTGTTGACTTACTTTAGACAAAAATGGAGAAAAGTGGGGATAAATGGCATAAGTTTCAAAAGTGTGACGTTACCAAAGCCTCGGAGCACTCGTCAAGTGTCAAATGCACACCTGCGATTACAGTTTCAAAGTTTAAGTAAAATAAGAGTTCTAACTGTATCTCAACAATCTTTAATTCAAAAAATATTTTAAAATTGATATTTTAACATTTTGTAAATTTCTTTTCGACTCAGCTTTAAGGAGTCTTGTCTTGCCTGTAAACAATGTGTGTATTTATTTTTCTTAGAATTTTTCTGCTTATCTCAAAATACAGTCTTGTTTCCCATGTGAGTTTGCTTCTCTGTGTGAAGTTTTATTATTACAGCCAATCATTCCCACCCCCTTTTATGATGTCACAATGTGTGGTTTGAAGAAGCTACATATGAACGTAAATGCCATTAGATAGAGCAGATTATAAGCTCAACGTAGAGAGGATAAAGTGGTGTGAGCAATAATTTGTTGTTTCTTAGGAAATTGATTAAATGAAGCTCCCGCAGAGATGAATAAAGGAATCTAATGAGATGTCTAGAATTCTTAGGAACAGTCCATAGATCTGGGAATTTTTGTAGTTACTTCAGATGTTCTTTTAATTCCTGGAAATGTCTATGTTTTGAAATTAATGAAGCTTCTATGACAAGATATCAGCTAAGCTTAGTATAGTAAGCAACTGTAAAAATATTCTGATGACTCAAATCTGTATTTATTAAATAATATTGTTAAGTTTAACATATTCAAACAATGCATGTAAATAAAAGAACTTATTACTTACTGGAAAAGAACTACATTTATTGGATATAAATTGATCTCAATTGCTGTTGTGAAAGGTCAGATCCTAGGGGTTCTACAACATTTTACTGCAAACATATGACTGCCGTGACGTTTTACTGCCGTAGTAAATAAATGCTGGTGCATTTTACTGCCAGCAAAGGGATTATTTCATTTTAAGGTGTTCTGAATGTATAGAAATTAGATTATCAGAATATTATAAAGGCAACCATTATCATGTCAAAAAACACACAAATTGCGTCATAAAATTTGTTCCCATGCAGTCATAAATAATAGTGTACGTATTTGCTATATAGTAATGGCTTTTTTTTTTCCCAGCAAGTTATTCGATTACTCTATTATTCACTTTGATTTTTAATCAAGTTTAGTGCGATAGTTTATTAGTTCACTGTAATTTTTGAGACAATAGTCATTCACTGTGTTAGGAAATGATTTGGTTTCAGAACATCATTATCTGTCGGCAGTCAAATGTCGTGGTAATGAAATGTTGTGATACTAATTCTAGGTCACTGATAAACTTGCATCATGGTAAAACAAAAAAATTCTCTCAAAAAATATCTCACAACAAACAAGTTTTACAACCTATAAAATGATTGGAAAACTAAATTATATTACATGAATTGTTTCAAAGCCAGAACTAAATGCTATTTGCTAACTTTGTTCTTAGTTTCATGTAATTTATTTTTGTATTTCTTCCATGAGAAGAAAAAGGTCAAGGAAGAGCAGCTACACCCCCTCTAGTGTGTAAAAGGTTAAACTGACAGATAAGATGGAAAATTAACAGAAACGCAGGAAAACTACCAATTTAATTTTGGTTTCTGCAAGGAGTTTAATTCAAGAAGACTAGAAGTCAAAACAAACCAATAATAACACTGGCCTGCAAATTTCAACTTCATAAAAGTTGTTTTGGTTTTAATAATGGCATTTCCATAATTCAGCTACTCAGATTTTCAAAATAATA
>NW_013670323.1:21141-22642 GCF_000517525.1 Limulus polyphemus
ATTCAGCTACTCAGATTTTCAAAATAATGTTAATTTTTTTCTACTTTGTAAGGATTTTTGACAAATTGAGAAGAAGAAAACAAACTGTTACTTACATCATTTCTTATTATTATGTGTGTTTCTCATGGGTTCTTGAACGATCGATAAGACTCTTATGTCACAATTGGTCTAGAAAAATCTATAGCCAGTGGTTGTCAAAATTTTAAGCATAACAAAATGTGACCCGATTTCAACAAAAATGATTTGCTCATGTAAAAGTACATACGACTTTTTTGCGAAAAATCTGTACGTGATATAGAAAAATGGATATCATTTTCGGATTCAGCGTACAGGAACTACTGTAGAACACAGAAAAATTTTAAGACAATAAAACCATCTCGGGTCTGTATAATTGTTGCACAAAACCGAAAAAAAAATCGGTGAAGTCGTTCGTAAGCAATTGCATTTTCACGATAATAAAAAAACCTTGAGCTACAGCCTTATAATGTTTGTTGTTTTTGTAGCAGAAACCTGCTTTTGTTTAAAGACAGTCTTAAGGAATAGTCCTACTGTTTTGAATATAGTGTAGAGACCATGATGTAATATTGACATTATCCTGATAAAGTTATCCAACTATAGTTTATCTATTAACTATAAATTCCATTTACTTGAGACAGTCCAGTATGTGTGTAAACGTTTTTAGTCATTATTTTAAACATATTTTTGCCAACGAAGAGAAGCTTGGCGATTGGTCGAGAGGGTGGAAAGATTGAAATTGGTCAATAAATTTTTTCCACCTAGAAATGTTATATGAGAAGCTGAAAGTTATTAGAAATTGCTTTTTCTTTGTTTTTAGATGTTTGAAGAATTAACAAATGACTATTTTTATGAAGTTGTAACTATATTTTTAGATTAACTAGCTTGTATCTTTCTTGTAAGGCTGGATTTCGGCTAGTGATTAGCGTGCCGGACTGTGAATCTGAAGGTCCATAATTCACGTCCAGTTATTACTAAAAAAACAAAATACACTCTACACTTTGGTGCCATTAGTGCCTTATAAAATTGATAGTTAAGTCCCAGTATTTGATTGAGTAGCTCAAGAGTTGGTGATGGGTGCTGTTTATATGCTGCCTTCCCTGTATGTGTTACTTCAAAATTACGGATGGTTAATGCATATAGCCCTTTTTGCACGAATATCCAAAAGAAACAACTATTATTATTGTAAAATTATAAAATAAAATAATTACTTTGGTTAAAGATGATTAATGGCTAATGATTTTCAAATACTTGTTAGTGATGGATAATTTGAAGGTGGACATTTTTTGGATCACTCTCCGTGGATCAGAACATCCTATACACCCTAAGCTCTTTATTTTAAGGGTGTAGAATCTATCCCAGACTCCATTCTTTTTTCCCTGCAAGGAATTTGAGTTTTAGCACAGAAGGATTTTTCCATCATGCGAAAGAAAAACGGATGGCGTATACTGTTGTTGTTTCTTCCCATCTTGAATTATTAGATATC
>NW_013670323.1:22842-27561 GCF_000517525.1 Limulus polyphemus
CATGCGAAGAAAAACGGATGGCGTATACTGTTGTTGTTTCTTCCCATCTTGAATTATTAGATATCAACTTGGTATTTATAGTTTCGAGCTTGAGTGTCGTTGATAGTGTCATCCCTGTAATGTATTCCATCGTAAACACGTTGCACTTATATCACGTTTAGCTGTTTACTGTAATGTAAAGTTGTGAGAAAACATAAATCCCTAATGTAGTCCCTGTAGTGTATACCGTCATAAGAACATTGTTCATATATTACATTTACCTGGTTTACTATAATGCAAAGTTGTGAGACCAGTTACATCTGTTTATAACATTAATCTTTAGTATGCAGGTGTTTTGGTGATATCGTTATGTTTTGAGAAAATATAATCAGATATGATTAAAGAAAACTTTTAATTTTTTTCCCTAGGCTCTAGAGGAACATACGACAATATTGACTATACCGGTCAACAGAGTGTGCCTAAGACAACTATTGATACAACACACGAACACAGTCCAGATGCCATGTTACCTTCGTATCACAACCCTTAATTTTCATTTGAAACATATTCTTTACAGCCACCTAGGGTCTGTAATTTGAACAAATATATATAGCAGTTATTGTTAAAAAAAGAAAGATAAATAATTCGATTATATGATCATACTTCATTGCACGTTCAAATCTGAATAGGTTAGTGCTTGTCAATGTCCTAAGATCAGAGTGCCTTTGTTAGTGATTGGTATGTAAAGATTTTTAAGATTCTGTATTTGAACATTTTAAGACTTCAAAACTCAGTTTATTTTTACTAAATTATGCTCGTTTTTTGCACCTAACAATTAACTTCAAAGATGCCATTTTGTTTTTTTACACAACATTATTTTTCGAAGTGTTTGAGGTTGAATTAAATTTTTTTATGTTCACATATTTCAAGTTTATTCCAACATCTGGATGTGTCAGGTTGACTGAGAAGGTTTTCTGCAGGGAAAAAATATCATTTGTTGTAGAATTAACGTAATATATATGATATCAGAGCTATAGATAGATATATTATTGTAAAATTAAAATCAATAAATGGTCTCTTGTTTGAAGAAAAACGTTCACAAAAATGCGACTTATTTGTGTTTTTGAACGTACCATATATATAAAGTTATTCTTTGCTTAATAGAAAGTTAACAATAGATTTCTGGTTTCACGTAAAACATTTTTCCATCACTGTCATTTCAATACTAAACTTGTGTGTTCAAAACTGTACACGCGTCGGTAATATCTACGCTTTCAGTTGCAGGTTTAGTATTTTTTAATCCAGAGGATACTAGAGATATTTTAAGTTTTTATAGCTCAATGGTAACCTTGGAGCATTGTATGAAATTCTGTGCATTTCACAAAAATCTCTCCATAACGATTACCACAATATCAAAAGTTGGTAAATCTTAAATAAATATCTCCACAAGAATGCTTGAACTTGTGTTAAATGAAACAGTTGTTAGATTTCAGTACAATTTAAATCACTATGTTCAATTTTCTGTGATTTACCAACACTGGCTGTGTGTGTTATGTAGATGTATTACCTCATTATCTAATACTGCTTCCATGAAAAATTTGTTTCGACTTTTGTGAATTTCATTTTAAGATTCTAAAGAAGAAGAAAAAACTGTTTTATAGAACATAGAACTATGATAGATATAAGATAATTTGTTTTGTTTAATTGAGATAAACAATATAATAGAGATGTTTAAAGTTTTATGTGTGTGTGTGTGGGTGTGTGTGTACTGAAATGCCTGTTGTGCTACAGTTTTGCGAATTTCATCTTAAGATTGTAAAGAGAAGAAAATCTGGTATCTGTTTTAGGAGACCTAAAACCATGTTAGATAGAATGCAATTTGTTGTCTGTTTTGTTTATCTGAGAGGGAGATAAACATTCTGCAGAAGAAATTATTAGAGTTTTCAAGCAATTTTACGATTAAGTAAGTAACCAAGATTCTTGGAGCAGTCACACGTGAGTAAGTAGTGAAGTATATATAGGCTTAACTTGCATTAGTCTTATTTTGCTTTCTTTAAAGGCAGAATGTAGAGTAGAAGCACTGGAAGGCCCAAGGTTTGAGCCTGTGATGTGAGTTAAACATGCTCCTCACTCTGAGCTGTTGTATGTTATAAAAGTGATAGCCAATACTACTATGTGGTTATGAGTAGTCGTACGTGGCAAGTGTTGCTGACTGGTTGCTCTCCCATTGGTCAGAATTTCTGAATTAGGAACAATGCTCGAGCATTAGTTCTCTGACCTGGTCATTTAGTTCATGTGTCAAATAAGGTGCCATACAGGTTAAAAACACCAAGTAATTGTTTTCTTTGTTTGTTTTTATGTTAACAGCCAAGAAAAAATGTTATCTTGCATGTAAATTGTGACACTTTTTATGTGGACGTTTCTAGAAAGTTCTTTCTTAACATTGATATATATATAAAAGAGTTAATGTTCATCTAAACTTTATAAAACAACAGTACTATTTAAAAGACTTACAAATTTCTATCAAAAGATTTTTCAGGTTTTTATTCTAACATTTGTTTGTTAAAATTAATTTTTTTAAGTATGTGATGCAGAAAAAAAAACACATTTCCTGACATTACATAAATGTATGAAATATGCTGGATTAAAAAAAACAAACTTCCCAATATTAGTTCTTTACTTCATTGATTAAGTAAAACAAAGGACTTCTGAACATGTAAACCTTAGCATGTGACACTGTATTTCAAAGTTAAAGTATGTCTCATTAATGTGCGTCACTTCTCGGTAGCACATGCACTTGGAAGTGTTTCAGGTTAGAGTATCAATAGAAAATATAATCTTACACATGTGAAAAGATTGAGAAACGCTACTTTCTGTTTTGAAATGTAATGTAAAAAATATTTTTCAAAATTGGTTTATTAATAAAATGTAGTTGTTGTTGTTTTTTTTTGCAAAAGCTTCTTTATTTACTGTTTCAGGATGATGTTCACTTTCAGTTTGTAATACGTGTTAATAAACTCGTTTTTGCCTTGTTTTTTCTGAGAGTATTTCTAATTTTAAGATTGATCAAGGATCATTAAAATAAGCTAAATTTATCCTGGCAACTTAAATATGTTTAATTTTACAAATCTGTACAAAGCAAATTCTCACCAACGTCACAAGAAATATTAAACTGGTCATTGTCATAAGCATTATTTACACAGGGGGATATGTCCCCCCTCTTACATTGGAGTGGTACTAAATTTTTTTTTCTCAATAATTTACTGTCATATTCACAATAGCAGTTATGATTATCATCCACCATTTGAAATTAAAGTTATGCCAGTGGTCATTGTACTATACAAAACATAGAATTGATAAAACACTGTAAAGATTCTAGATATCTTGAAGTATTTTAGATCTATATGCAAGAACAAAAAAAATTTTTTTTGTTGAATAATATCCATTTAAGTACTAGTAATACTTGTATTAGTTTTATATTACAAAATTCAACTGAATTTTATTGATAAAGCTCGTACGTTTTATCATTGTTAGGTCGTGTATTGGTAACAGGATTTCTCTACTGTAGCAATGTTTTAAAATTTCATTTCGGGTTTGTTCCACTTTTATCATTTTGTTATTAGCTATAATTGCTTTAATGATTTTGATGAAACTTTAAAACAGAATTGCCATACACGTGGTTGAGGTTGTGAGGTGGCAACAAACCTCATTTTAATCTAATACTAAATATGACTAGAATATATGTCCATCTAGGTAGTAACACCAAAAACAGCACTTTTCCAGTACCGAAAGGCAAGACTCTCTTTTTTGTGGGGGGGGGGGGTTGTTATGGGATACTCTGGAGACCGGGTTGCATCTGGTACACAGAGAAGAAAGCCACGTGGAGCAAATAAATCCTCTTTATAAACACTTTTGAAGTATAAAACTAAACCGTGAATTTTTTGCGTGTTAACACTTAATAACACATCACAATTATTTTGTTATAAAGACCTACAAATCCTTGTCTGTCTGTCGATCATTTTAAAGTTGAAATCTTGTTTTTATTTCTTAACTTGCAGCGAGAAACGTATAAAATCGAGCGTATCTTTTAATAGCTATGGACAGTTTTTATGACTGAAAAAAAAGGATCTTTGGGAGCATAAGAGAAGGAAAGCAAGGGCTTGAGCCCACGTGCATGTGACTAATGTTTATACTTTATGTGCACATTTAGGATCTAGTTGACGGTTTGGCCGAAAGATGGAAGCACTGTAAATTATATTGCAAAGTTACCTTACAATTCTACTTAACACATCAGAGCGAAAGTATCACAAATTATAGATAAATCAAAACAGTCAGGATGATAATCAAACTATATAGATGCAGACACGGTAAAGAATTTAGTTGGTCTATTAATAAACTCCGTATCGAGGGGAGGTTCTTCAAATTATTAAAAATTTTTTTTAAAGCTAAACATGTTCGTCCAATTCAATGGGGGTCTTTATAATGTGACAGTCAATTCAATGGGGTCCTTTATCATGTGACAGTCAATTCAATGGGGTCCTTTATAATGTAACAGTCAATTCAATGGGGTCCTTTATCATGTGACAGTCAATTCGATGGGGTCCTTTATAATGTGACAGTCAATTCAATGGGGTCCTTTATCATGTGACAGTCAATTCGATGGGGTCCTTTATAATGTGACAGTCAATTCAATGGGGTCCTTTATCATGTGACAGTCAATTCGATGGGGTCCTTTATAAT
>NW_013670323.1:27647-31922 GCF_000517525.1 Limulus polyphemus
GGTCCTTTATAATGTAACAGTCAATTCAATGGTGGCCTTTATAATGTGACAGTCAATTCAATGGTGGCCTTTTAATGTGACAGTCAATTCATGGTGGCCTTTATAATGTGACAGTCAATTCGATGGGGTCCTTTATAATGTGACAGTCAATTCAATGGGGTCCTTTATAATGTGACAGTCAATTCAATGGTGGCCTTTATAATGTGACAGTCAATTCAATTGGGTCATTTATAATGTGACAGTCAGTTGGTTAAAATAGTAGCCCAAGTTCCATTTTGGAACACTTGCATTAACTACTCCGCCCAAAAAACGTACATCACGTATAATAGTTAAACGAACTGTCTAAATGTCACGTTAGTGTAGCCTATATAATGTGTAAAGTTTAGTACACTCTAATCCCATATGGTGATGGCACACATTCGGCATGTAATGCTGTTTGAATACAAGAAGGGAAACAACGCCTCTGTAGCCACAAAGAATATCAAAGAAGTTTATGGAAATGTTTTGAACGTTCGTAAGTGTCAACGATGGTTCAGCAAATTTCGTTCAGGAGACTTTAGCCTTAAAAACTGTGATGGCAGGAGCCGACATGTTGGAATTGATATTGATGCTCTGAAGACTCATATTGAGTCTAACCCAAGGCAACACACTCGTGAAATGGCCCTGAAAAAAAAAATCATGTTTCTAATGAAACAATACGTAAAGGAATATGGGAAAACTCCACAAAGAAGGTGTTTGGGTGCCTCTCAAACTCTCTAATGATCACCGTTTCCAACATGTGAACGTCTCTTCTGGCGCGTAAATGCACGTGAACCATTTTTGGACAGAATTGTCACCGGTCTCTTTGCGAATATTGGCGTGGGTGGTGATGACAAGCTGCCTTCCCTCTAGTCTTTCGCTGCTAAGTTAGGGATGGCTAGCGCAGATGGCCCTCGTGTAGCTTTGCGCGAAATTCGTAACAAGCAAACAAACCTATCAAATTATTTTATGTACAGGTTTTTCTCAATATATGTTCCTCTGTGTTAAGATATTATTTAAGTATTTACATCATTATCGAGTTATTTTTAACGTAGGGGTGTCTTACCTTTTATTTAATGGACTAAAACCTTTCGTATGGTTGGGGGTATCTCATTTCTTGTGGCTCAGCGGCAAGTCTGTGGGGTTATCACGCTATAACTACAATTTCGATACTCGCGGTGGGCAGAGCACAGATAGCCCATTATGTAGCTTTGTTTCTTGACAACAAACAAACAAAACCACAAAGTATTCCTCGCACTAGTTGTGGGTTCGTTAAAGAGTAGTAGTCAATATTCTAGCGTAGGTGGTAGGGAGCTGTTGACTGGCTGTCTCTGTCCAGTAGTTGAAATTTAGGGACAACAGCAGATAGCCTTAACAACTTTGCCATAAATACAAATGCCTATGATTGGTCAACATAAAAAATGTAAATCTTCACATTTATTTTCAGATAATTAATTATCCTTTTCGTTTATCTACAAACTAACTTTAGAAAATTAACCTCGGTTAAGAATATAAAAAAGGGGTTACACTGTATAATTGGATGCTATGTATTTCATGGTCTCAAAGTATTTCGAGTCAATGGTACCATTATTAACTCTCGGGACCAGGCGTGGCCCAGTTGTTAGCGTGCTGGACTGTGAATTCAACTGTCCGTGGTTCGCGTTTAGTTGCCACAAAATTCGCGCTTCACACTTTGGAACCGCGTATGCGTTATAAGAGCGACGTTCGAATCCCACTACTTGATCAGAGTAGCCATTGATTTTACGGTGAGTGCTATTGACTAGCTGCCTTCCCTCTTTTATCAGTTCAAAATTAAGAACGGCTAGTGTAGTCTTGCGCAAATATCCAAAACAAACAAATCACAAACTCTCGTTCTAATGTCGTCTGTACATGCTCAAAAACCGAGGAGCAAACTGTTATATATATATATATAGAAAGGGAAATATTATTAAACATTTTAAACCGAGAGTGAGAGACTGATAATCGGAACATCTCGCGCTCTAAAGGAGATTTGAAGAAATATATTAATGCGCGTCCATTTTGAACAACAGAGAAAAGAACTAGAACCTAAAGACGATTGTCCTGGAGGGTTCTTATGAAAAGATTTCCCATCAACACTCGCGGGCCAATCAAGTGAGAAAAAAGTTGTTGCTTTTTTTAAAATAGTTTTTTGGTTGTTATTGGCTATAGGGTTAAAATTATTTTATGATGAAAAGTACTGTATTTTTAATGTTCAAGTGTTTCAAAAACAAATGCAAACCCATATCGTTTGTGGTGTGACAAAAATTGTCTTAAATAAATGATGCAGTTAAAGTTTGCCCTTCCTGTCTTATAAGTTATCAGTATGCACTCGAAAGATAATCTTTGTGGCCGTTTGAGTGTTTGCAAACCACAGGGGTCAATGTCCTGTCAATGATTTCTGCTCTCACACATTCGTGTATTCAATGATAGTGCCTTACAAGGCTAGGTGGTTATGGCGCTCGACTCACAATCTGAAGGTCGCGGGTTCGAATCCCCGTCCCACCAAACATGAAATTACTGTTTTTAACTTCTTGCAAATTTTACTTTAAAAATCCACAACCAAAAACACGTTACCTCAAAATAGCAAGTAACTGATCAGATTCTTTTCTACACCATCCTTGATTGGTTTGGTTTGGGTTGTTTTGAATTTCGCGCAAAGCTACACGAGAGCTATCAGCGCTATCCCTAATTTAGTAGTGAAAGACTAGAGGGAAGGGAGCTAGTCATCACCACCCACCGCCAACTCATGGGCTACCCTTTTACCAAGG
Source organism: Limulus polyphemus (assembly GCF_000517525.1). Classification (NCBI taxonomy): domain Eukaryota; kingdom Metazoa; phylum Arthropoda; class Merostomata; order Xiphosura; family Limulidae; genus Limulus; species Limulus polyphemus. The sequence continues at coordinate 30,455 of NW_013670323.1, forward strand.
AATAGTGGGATTGACCGTCACATTGTAACGCCCCCAAGGCTGAAAGAGCGAAAAAGTATTTTTACTTCGTAATATGTGGGAGTAAATTAGTGTATATGATACATAATAAACTGTTATCGTACGTTTAAGTAGAACTGGCACAAACAAATAATATTAAATCAACTAATTTTGTCGCAAGATAACTTTGTTAACATTAAACGAATTTAATACTTGAGTTCATTGGTTCATAGAGTTGGAAATTAGGCAGATGTAAGATGTTAATTCGATACGTGTCGATTCCAGCAGAGTGTGTGTGTGTTTTTTGGACACCAGGGACGCTGCTGGGCATGAGGCCCGTGCCCCAAATCTGCTTTAAGATCAGACGTAAACTGCATTATATTAACAACGCAATTATGTTTTACTTATTTTAAGTAGTAAAAATTTCTTAAGACTCGAGCTCCGAATTTTTTCGGTAGCTAGCAGCGCCCCCTACTGTGAAAGTGAAAAATACATATTTGAAATGATTAAGACTAAAACGTTATTGTTATTTAGTATATTTCTTCACCTGAACGAAATCACTGATGATTTTTTTTAAGGGGATCCTATTGATGTAAAGTCTTATATGTTAACATTTCTCCGCGTGGTAGGTTTGATAACGAGATAATACTCTGAACTACCGGCGATTTTAGGATCACAATAGAAACAGCGTATCATTAAACCACTTCATAAGCTATCACCCCCTCTCGGTAAGATATGATAAGTTATAAATTCCCAGCGATGTCTAATGCTCCAACAAATAAACGAGTACGTCACTTCGAGCTCGATAAACAAGAAGAATGATCCTGCTGTTGCTTGTTGTTTACGAAGGACTGTTTGCTAGTTATATGGACGCGGTTGGGTTCTCTCTGGACCACCCAAGTGTCAACTGCAAGCCTGAAGATTGTAATGATGTACGACAGCAGGGGTTCTATGAAAGTGGGGTATATCGGATTTGGCCCCGGTACTACAACAAACCTGTCCAGGTTTTTTGTGATATGACAACGGACGGAGGGGGGTGGACGGTAAGAAATCTTAGTCATATTGGCCCATTGCCTAAATGTTTTCTCATTGTTTCTTGCCCTGTCTTATAAAAATATTTCATGATATAGTACAAGAGACGGAATCATTTCTTTGGAAAATGACTAACATCAAAAATAAAGTTCATGCTCAAGTTGGTTGAAAGCACGAAACTTACTTTTATGACCGATTATACCGTCAGATGGCGTAACTATTTAGACGGTACATTTCTCGGAATTGTAATTTATTAGTTTTACTTTGGTTTCATTCTTACTGACGTTCACTAACGAACTGTAAATCGTAAGAAAATGCTAAAGAACTAGTTTGACTTACCTATTGGGCAAATTATGAACTATTTTTTACTACCAAAAATTAATTCCACTGTCATAAAAAAAAACGAATTTTCATCACGATTTTGTCACAGTACTTTGGC
>NW_013670323.1:32904-39603 GCF_000517525.1 Limulus polyphemus
CTGTCATAAAAAAAAACGAATTTTCATCACGATTTTGTCACAGTACTTTGGCCACGTCTTCCCACCCTAGAGGTCAAATGTTTTATTATGTTTTCCTTTGTTTTAAGACTGACTTTTATGTTAGAACATATTAGGTTATCTAACTAAACATACTTGCTAAGAAAGAAAACATGTTGTATTAGAGGTTAGCATTTGTACCCTAAACATGTATACTCTATTCTTCATTAACTTTAGTTAATAGTATTGGTTAAAAGTTTAATATGTCTAGTTTTATTATTTGTTGTTATTATATTTTTATTATAGAGACTATTTTGCATTGTTAGCTTCGTATATGAATACAGGACTAATCTAAATCTCCTAAGTGGCCTGGTTGTTAGGGGGTAAATAGGTACCGACATGACCAAGTGGTTAGGAGCTTGAATCGCAATCTGCGGGACGCGGGTACGAATCCTCGTCACACCGAACATGCTCGCCCTTTCAGCCATGGGGGTCTTATAATGTGACGGTCAATCCTACTATTCTTTGGTAAAAGAGTAGCCCAAGAGTTCACTCTAGTTTATCACTACTAAATTAGGGACAGCTAGCGCAGATAGCCCTCGAGTAGCTTTGCGCGAAATAAAAACAACAACAAACCAATATCCTAAGAGGGCCGATCCTTGTCAGAAATTATTAGGTTTATGGCCGAAAATGTCGTTAATAGTGAGGGTACCCAACTAATGAAGAACGTTAGAAAAGTATGTTTAATTAGATGTAATCGTTACCAGGTTTATTTTTTAGATTTGACCTAAGTAACTAGCTTGCTCTGATTGGAAGATGATATTAAATACTAACAAAAAAAAATATGTTGCAGGGTAACATTACACTGAACACACCACTAGTGAAAAAAAAGCTGAGTTACAGAATAAAATTTTTACTTCCATATTTTATCCCAGGTAATCCAGAGGAGAGATGACATCGAACCCAGGCAAGATTTCTACCAACCTTGGGAACAATACAAACACGGTTTTGGAAATCTTACAGGAGAGTTTTGGTTAGGTAGGCCTATTACATTTTCCAGAACATTTCAATCGTTAAATTAGGGGACTCTGTAAATATCTTCTATTTTAAGAATGAACTATGCAGTGTTTTGAAACGTATTTCCTATGTTGTTTTTCGATCTATTTTAAAATGTCGTGGATGTTCCCTTTTGTGTTTGGTTTTTTCTGAAAAGCGTCATCTAAAAAATACATAGCTTCTAAGTATTTGAATAGCGCCTCTGGTGGTAATTTATCTAAATCAGATTTTAAATTATTCCATATATATATATAGTAATTTAATGTAATTCCACAACTGTATATGGATATCAGAAAGATAACGAATTGCTGATTTATTTATTTGTGTTTAACGATATCGTCATTAGATAGACAATAGTGGAAATAAGTAAGTAACCACACACAGGAAAATCTGCACAAATCACGCCAGCCGCCTCACGGACAAAATAGTTGCTGGATCAGCTTTATTGATGTGGTACTTTGTGAATGATTGCCATTCAAGCAGTCATTAAATGCTACATCAGCTTACTCACTATATAAGCTTATCCATCAATGACACTCCCCAGTTATCTATGCTGAAGATTCATGTTTTCCAGGAAGTAACACCTCACGCAACTACTATTTTGGATGGTTAGGGTTATACAACAAGGATCGTTGAGGGGATTTGGACTTACAAGGATAAGAGGAGATCAACATTCAACCAAACAACCCGTGGGAACATAAAACAAGTATCGTTGAGGGGATTTGGACTTACAAGGATAAGAGGAGATCAACATTCAACCAAACAACCCGTGGAACATAAAACAAGGATCGTTGAGGGGATTTGGACTTACAAGGATAAGAGGAAATCAACATTCAACCAAACAACCCGTGGAACATAAAACAAGTATCGTTGAGGGGATTTGGACTTACAAGGATAAGAGGAGATCAATATTCAACTAAACAACCCGTGGTACATACAACAAGGATCGTTGAGGGGATTTGGACTTACAAGGATAAGAGGAGATCAATATTCAACCAAGCAACCCGTGGGACATACAACAAGGATCGTTGAGGGGATTTGGACTTACAAGGATAAGAGGAGATCAATATTCAACCAAACAACCCGTGGAACATATAACAAGGTTTTGAAAGACCATTACGCGCACTTTCATTAATAAATTGTGGCAGCGTGTTGACAAGATATTCTGCTGTAAATAGAGCAAAAGGCTTACATATCAAGTATTAATGTATGCAGTTACATATCTGTATGTCGCCATTATAGTTTAGGCTATTATACTCCCGTTATTTTTTAATGGGACGAAGTGCTGACTTAAGTATTTGACTTATAAATAAAAAACAAACAAAAAAAATGACCTATAAACTCCAGAAGAAAGATTTTATTGTTATTAGCTAACGTTTCGGCTTCTAGCCTCTATCGAAGATTATAGCTCAGTTTGTATGCTGTAAGTTCCGGTGAAGGCGAAACGACAAATAATAAAATAACGTTTCTTCATGAAGTTACAGGCTACTATTAATCTTCAGATCTAATTAAGCTTCTGTGTTTATTTGAAACGAATCTTTGCCTGCGATACAAAATGTTTAACTAATGTTTCCATTATTTTAACCTGTGCTCAACTTCGGGCAATTTTGAAGACTTTTCCTGTTTTCAAAGTCGTGCTCCTCATATAAATATTCGTCTTCCGCGGTTCTCCTGACGGCACATAAATACCAGTAACCATAAACTTCTGACGCACGTGAATAAAGATGTACTTTGGATTGATGACACAGGTCCTAAAACGTTTAAAACATCTTGTGTGTAAAAATAAACATTTTTTTTTCTATTTGTTCCAGCGCCATGGATTTTCCAAAAGAAACGTTTTTCAGGTATTTATCTTCGGTAGTTTTGATTGTAAAATTACCCTCTCATACTTAAAAAGATAAAAGAATATATATAATATTAATAAAGCCATTTAAGAAGTAAAGCGTTGTTTATTATCTGTTATACTTAAATAACTATTGTATCATTTTAAACAAAACTCAAGGCACATTGAACCTCTAATTTACAAGAACAAAGTTTTCTGACAATATGAGAGCAATCTGGCAGTTTATTAAGAAGCTACTGCTCTCTATATAGCTTTAACGAAAATCATTCACGTTGCACTGTATAACAATGTTGCTTACTTTTCGTAGTGGCCTGGCACGGCCAGGTGGTTAGGGTGCTCGACTCCCAATCTGAGGGTCGCGGGTTCGAATCCCCGTCCCACCAAACATGCTCGCCCTTTCAGCCTTGGGGGCGTTATAATGTGACGGTCAGTCCCACTATTCGTTGGTAAAAGAGTAGCCCAAGAGTTGGTGATGAAAAATGGATTCTCTATGCGAATATTGGCGGTGGGTGGTGATGACTAGCTCTAGTCTTACACTGCTAAATTAGGGACGACTAGCGCAGATAGCCCTCGTGTAGCTTTGCACGAAATTCAAAACAAACAAACAAAAACGCCAGGAATAGCAAAATTTGAATTCGTTTGTTTAAAATGAAGCTAACTAGATTTTAACTGTATAATATAGACGGATTTCGATAATGTGAAAGTGAAATAATTCTACAGTTAATTTCTTAAACTACCAAGCGGGAATGATCCAAACCTTTTTGAATTTTTAGATTAAGAAAACATATAATACTCTGTTTTTCCTTTTTTTTTCTGTAGTGCATATTGGTTTGCTGTTGACAACGTTCTTGGCTGTAAACCCAGTAACACCTCAACAGGTTAGGCCTAATTATTAAATTTATATGTAAATATATGCAAACATATAGACATATAACAAATTGGTAAGAGAATATAGAATGTATTTACGTTTCCCAAGTTTGTAGTATCAATATTCTACCCCTCAAAATTTCTCAGATAACAACGTAAGAGTGTTATATTAGTACTAGAAATAAACGACCTTATAATACCAAAATGTTGTTTTTATTTAATTAGGCACTTTATAGACGACATTTACATTGTCCTTAATGCATTGCTTGGGACTACTGAACTACGATACGTACGAATATAACTAGACCAGAGAACATCACGATTTAAATAAACACTTCACGTGCATATAGTACACTTCCTATATTATCATTTGTTTGTTGTTAAGCGCAAAGCTGCACGATGAGCTAGCTATCCGTGCAATGCCCATCGCAGGGATCGTGCCGCGAGTTTTAGCGTTATAAGCCCTCAAGCTTATCACTGAGCTACCGGAAGGCGGTGCATTTACTACACGCGTACACGTAAAAAACTTATGGTGACAAGTTTCGTTAAATCTTCAGTTCGGTAATCTTACGTCATACTAAAAAGTTTACAATAACTTCAGATTATCTCCACTAGAAATCAGTAAAATTAGAAGAAAAAAACAAACTTTAAATGTATAACGTATTAGTCCTAAGTTTTAGTAACAGTTTTCGTTTAATTAATGCTCAGTTTTCTGTTACAGGTAACGATCTTATATTTGTGTTAACCAATAAAGAGAACATGATTTTACGAATAGATATGAAAGCTTTTAACGGAGAAAGAAAACATGCCAGGTACCAAAACTTTCTCGTCCGAAGTGAGAGGGATCTCTACAACATGACTGTTGGGTCGTATGATGGAACTGCTGGTAAGAGGTTCATCATATGCGGTGGAACCAGGGGGGTTGTCCCCCCGGGTCTACTCCTCATGGGGGCAGGTTACATCCTGTTAATAGTTTAAAAACCACCGCACTCTACATCGTATGATGGAACTGCTGGTAAGAGGTTCATCATATGCGGAGGAACCAGGGGGGTTGCCCCCCGGGTCTACTCCTTGTGGGGGCAGGTTACATCCTGTTAATAGTTTAAAAACCACCGCACTCTATATGTCCGCGTTTTACCATGAATATATATATTCCAGGAACTACTCCGTCTGAAGTCTATAAATGCCTTATTTTCTGGGGATCATACCCCTCTAATCATCATAGATCTCGCAGACATTGTAGCCCACCCAAGTTACATTTGCTTTCCCTGCCTGTTGTGACGTTAATAAATAACATTTAATTAATGTCAGTGCTTTTTATGCGTGTTAAGGTACTTTGTAAACCGATAACCGACAAAATCACAGTTTAAAACAAAAAGTATGCGTGCCCCATGTTGTTGTTGTTTTTCCTCACTCATATTGTACGCACGATTGTATTCAAGGAAGGGTATAGTTTTACGTTTTTATCATTTTATCAATGCACATGTATTATGAAAATTGTGAGTTTTTTTTTATATCTTTACTTACCCAGAATGTAATCTCTCTAACTTTACATTAAAAGTTGGTTCGTGTTCTAAAGCTTTAAGGTTCATCAAATAATTCGTTTCACAGAGGGTTGAATACCTTATATTAAAACTATTTTGTTTCTACAAATTGGTAAGTAACGTGAAAACCACGGCTGATACAAAGTCACGTAGGAACAGGATGTATCAGAACTACATTTTGAAATCTGTTTGGATTCACGTAGGTAGTCTGTGATACCACCAAAAAATTGATCGGTCTGGGAAAGGTAGAAAAAGTTCTTTCCGATGTAAAATAATCATACTTTTGGATCGCAAAAAATATGTTCAGATTGAGAATTTAGAACTTTCCAGAAGGGAATATCCCTTGTATCTAATAGCATTAAGAAAATAAGGAATATGGGTCAACTTGGGGAAACAGGACCATCAAAAAACAGACCTGCAACAAATCGTAACCCAGCCATGGGAAGCAAAGTACAATCTCTTGCAACGGGTGAGAATCCACAAACGAGGTAACTGACAAAAGTTGTCCACGCGCCCCGGGCAGAAGTGCTCAACATACTCCAGAAGGATCTCCGTTTGGAAAAACGACACATGTCACGTGTAGACAAGTTGCTTCCACGACGCATCCCTTCAATAGTCGTGTACCTTAAGCAACCGGAGGATGAAATTAGTATCAATGCTATTCCATACAAAGAAAGAATGAATTATGGAAAGCCAGAATTATGACTGCGAGGTTATTGTCAAGATGCACGGTCATCAGATAGAGCTTGACCGTACATGTCGACGTGAACTCTATAGACAACGGCGAGGCTCTAAAATTGTTTTAATAATATACTATTTTTAACCTTCAGGAGCTTTAATATAATTTTTTACACGTTCATTGTATGTTTGATTAATAGTTTGTATATTTAATACTTATTTTGGCTACTAGTGGTGGATTACACATACAATAATATAGTGGTGGATTACGTATATAGCAACATAGTGGTGGATTACCCATACAGCAACATAGTGATGGATTACGTATATGGCAACATAGTGGTGGATTACATATACATCAACATAGTGGTGGATTACATATACATCAACATAGTGGTGGATTACATATACATCAACATAGTGGGGGATTACATAGACAACAAGATAGTGGTGTATTACGTATATAGCAACATGGTGGATTGCGTATATATATATCAACATAGTGGTGGATTACATATACAGCAACACAGTGGTGGATTACATATACAACAACATAGTGATGTATTACGTATATAGCAACATGGTGGATTACGTATATATATATTAACATAGTGGTGGATTACGTATATATATTAACATAGTGGTGGATTACATATACAGCAACACAGTGGTGGATTACATATACATCAACATAGTGATGGATTACATATACAA
>NW_013670323.1:40257-43647 GCF_000517525.1 Limulus polyphemus
CAGTGGTGGATTACATATACAGCAACACAGTGGTGGATTACATATACAGCAACACAGTGGTGGATTACATATACAACAACATAGTGATGGATTACATAGACAACAACAAAATATCTTATTACCAGATAAACGTCATTTAACCTGCAGGTGTATCCATGACAAACCATAGACATATTTCTACACGGTTCTCATACAGAAAAAGGGCTGTTGATATTAATTCCAATAAAATAGGGCCGCCCATAACCGATGCAGACTGAAACTCCTAGAGGGCAGTGTAGTTCTATAACCTCTTGAAAGTTACATTCACAGCACATTTATTTCAAATGAACAATGTTCGTATTTAGATCTACAGAAGTTATAAGTGATATTATCGATACCAGTTTGTTACAAACAATTATCTATTCTGTACTTATAGGCTTCCTCCTCTTACGTAAAGTAAGTAATGCTTCTTTTAATTCCAATCAAATAGTGTTCCACAAACGCTCAGATAGTGTTGTTTGCGTAATGACTAAATTTGAATATTTTCCAAGTAACGTTAGACCAACCAGTTGCAAAATGAAAATTTAACGATTTTGATCAACATTTTATTAAATATTTGTTAAAGAACTTTACGATAAATATACACGTTTACTTTGTCAATTCAAGCTGAAAACTGACTGATATATGAAGCTTGTTATACCTTATTATTTACGTTCGTCTTGTTAAAAATCAATAAGTTAATATCTTCACCTCTTCGCAATGTGTTCGTAGGTATCTTACGCATGCGCGATACTACTCATTTATGATTACGTAAGGTAGTTGTTTTTAAAATGAAAACGCGAACCGCACTTTGGGGTCGTTGGTGCGCTATAGGAGTGACAGTTATATTCCGTTATTCCGTCAGACGAGAGTAATCCTTAGAGTTGTTCGTCACTTTCTCTCATGGCGTTTTCATTCTGATTGGTTTAAGATATTAGCAAGAGCCAATGGTGAACAGAAGAGAGCTTGCTCATACCCAATCGTGGTTAGGGCACTTGACTCGTAATCCGCGGGTTCGAATCCCCGTCCCACCAAGCATGCTCGCCTTTTCAAGCGTGGGAGCGTTATAATGTGACGGTTAATCCCACTATTCGCTGGTAAAAGAGTAGCCCAAGAGTTGGTGGTGATGACTAGCTGTCTTCCCTGTAGTCTTTCACTGCTAAATTAGGGACGGCTAATGCAAATAGCCCTCGTATAGCTTTGTGTGAAATTCAAGACAAACCAAGCCACACACAGTCGAAGGTTTGTGACATCTGAAAATGTACTTTTAGTAAGGGTGGATCAGGATGTGAGTATTTTATTGTTTTTTATTCAATAATCGTTAAAACTAATGATTGTGAAAAATGGTATAAACATTTTTAAACAATGTTATCTACCTTGGTGGTTAATAAATATTAAAAGAATGTAACAATATTATCTACCTTGGTGGTTAATAAATATTAACAGAATGTAACAATATTATCTACATTAGTGGTGAATAGATATTAACAGAATGTAACAATATTATCTACATTAGTGGTGAACAGATATTAACAGAATATAACAATATTATCTACATTAGCGGTGAACAGATATTAACAGAATGTTGCTTTAAAATGTTTATAGGAGACTCTCTGTCCTACCATAGTGGGTTCTTTTTCTCCACAAAAGACAAGGACAATGACCAACAACATTCTCATAACTGTGCTGAAAAGTACGGGGGTGGTTGGTGGTTTAAAAGATGTTTAAATAGTAACTTAAACGGCCTTTACCAGCCTGATGAAAAAGCCTCGAACAAAAGCTATACTGGAATAGCTTGGTATCGTTTCAGGAATTCCTCCCATTTTTACCTCAGAAGTTCAGAGATGAAGATCAGACCCGAGTTTTAATTTGTTGATACCCATCTTTTTATTAGAGAACTTTTAAGTATTTGCTTCTTAATTATCATATAAAATAAATCGTTATTTTGATTCAAACTGTTTGCGGGATGTCGTTCGGTATTGAAATATTCGTAAAAAAACATATGACACCCAGCATTTCCTTAATAGGTGACAGAAAAACAATTTTTAAATGGGGTATGTTTTTCTCAAACAATATACGTCCTAGTTGTGAATTTGTAGTACCCTAGCTTATATTATTCTGTAGTGTCTTAGCTTATACTATTCTGTAGCGTCTTAGCTTATACTATTCTGTAGCGTCTTAGCATATACTATTCTGTAGTGTCTTAGCTTATACTATTCTGTAGCGTCTTACCTTATACTATTCTGTAGTGCCTTAGCTTATACTATTCTGTAGTGTCTTAGCTTATACTATTCTGTAGCGTCTTAGCTTATACTATTCTGTAGTGCCTTAGCTTATACTATTCTGTAGTGTCTTAGCTTATACTATTCTGTAGTGTCTTAGCTTATACTATTCTGTAGTGTCTTAGCTTATACTATTCTGTAGCGTCTTACCTTATACTATTCTGTAGCGTCTTACCTTATACTATTCTGTAGCGTCTTACCTTATACTATTCTGTCGCGTCTTAGCTTATACTATTCTGTAGCGTCTTAGCTTATACTATTCTGTAGTGTCTTAGCTTATACTATTGTGTCGCGTCTTAGCTTATACTATTGTGTAGCGTCTTAGCTTATACTATTCTCTAGTGCCTTAGCTTATATAAGTTCTTTAGCTTACAGCGAACAATAAACGTAGAGTTTCCATTAAAGTTCTTATCCACATATCAATATCCAAATACAAACTCCTTCGTGAAAACGATTTCTTGGTATTCTTTTTTATAGTTCATGTTATTAGTTTTAGTAAAATTTTTGTAGTTATATCTCTCTTTTTTTTTAATCCGGAATATTTTGTATGAAACAGTAAGAAAACAACTTTGCGTTTTACTATCGTCACATTTATAATAAATATTTTTTGAAGTTTTGCAACCCCCCTTTTTTTCCCCACTGAAATTCTGTTGGTTAAAAGGGTCAACAGAATACAAATTGCTTCTCTGTAAACACACACTTTTACATAATTCAAGATACAGGAGTATGGTGGTATTAGTCATAATGGGAGAGATTGATTAATCATAGATACAGGAGTATGGTGGTATTAGTCATAATGGGAGAGATTGATTAATCATAGATACAGGAGTATGGTGGTATTAGTCATAATGGGAGAGATTGATTAATCATAGATACAGGGGTATGGTGGTATTAGTCATAATGGGAGAGATTGATTAATCATAGATACAGGAGTATGGTGGTATTAGTCATAATGGGAGAGATTGATTAATCATAGATACAGGGGTATGGTGGTATTAGTCATAATGGGAGAGATTGAGTAATCATAGATACAGGGGTATGGTGGTATTAGTCATAATGGGAGAGATTGAGTAATCATAGATACAGGGGT
>NW_013670323.1:44317-45716 GCF_000517525.1 Limulus polyphemus
GTTGCACTAGCAACGTTTTTTACATTTTCCTCATATATTTTTTTTTTACAAATTTCAGTAGTTGCACTAGCAACGTTTTTTACATTTTCCTCATATATTTTTTTTACAAATTTCAGTAGTTGCACTAGCAACGTTTTTTACATTTTCCTCATATATTTTTTTTTACAAATTTCAGTAGTTGCACTAGCAACGTTTTTTACATTTTCCTCATATATTTTTTCGGTGTAATTCAACGATCTTTTAATCTTCTGATATTTGTAATAGTTTATAGCTTAGTAATTTTTAAATCGTACAGCCTAATCGGTTTATTCGTCAGCTTTTTTGTTTGCTATTTTTTCATTCCTGCCATTTCAGAAGAATTAACCTTCCGAAATTAAATTCGTATCAAATCATATGCTATATCAAATATATTGTCATCTTCATAATGTAAGGCTGTTGAAAAGTATTGAATGGATTGTCACCTTCACAATGTAAGGCTTTTGAAAAGTATTAAGTAAATTGTCACCTTCACAATGTAAGGCTGTTGAAAAGTATTAAGTAAATTGTCACCTTCACAATGTAAGGCTGTTGAAAAGTATTAAGTAAATTGTCACCTTCACAATGTAAGGCTGTTGAAAAGTATTAAGTAAATTGTCACCTTCACAATGTAAGGCTGTTGAAAAATATTAAGTAAATTGTCACCTTCACAATGTAAGGCTGTTGAAAAGTATTAAAGTAAATACTTATACTTGTGCTTATACTACAAACAAACAAACATTTGTTTTTATGAAACTGCATTTCACGCTATCTATTGAGCAAAAAGAGAATTAGAAAGAAAAAAATAATAATAATAGCCCCATCGAAAAACCTACACAAATCAGTTAGAACGTTTTAGAGATATATTACAAATTATTACAATTTTATATTATTCTGAAATTCAAAAATGTTAGATTTTACACATTTGATTACATTATGTAACATAGCTATTTCGGGGCAACAAAGTTACGCGCACAAACCATGAATTAAAAAAAAGTAAAGTATTGGCTAGTACCTTCTTTTTCTTCTTCAAGTACTTGCAGAAGCACCTTCCAAATAATTAAAAAAAACTCTTTTTACAAAATATCATAATTTAATAATCTCGGTTATGAAGTAAACTTTTGGGGTTTCGAGATTCGACGTCGATGCTAGGGTTACTTGGTTAGTACGAAATCGAACGTACAGGTGCCGCTACAAACAAACAAATTTCGACGTATGTTCTAAGAATCCACGAGTGAAAGCACAGGAGAATATGTTATACTATGTCAAGTACATTTGCCGTGACAACTGCCGGCGAGGACTTCCGCCAATACCAGGTCTCGTCAGGTTGGCTGGGGTACGATAGACACAGTAGTGTTCTAGGCACTATATATATATATATATA
>NW_013670323.1:46562-49692 GCF_000517525.1 Limulus polyphemus
CTATCCTTTCTCTAACAAAATCTGACAATTCGAGAGAACCTTGAGTTCTAGGCATGTTGTAGCACAAGATAATTAGTATGTGGACCATTTTCATTTACATAGTGCTCTGTGAACACAAATTAGTTAGTATAAATCAGTTAAATGACGAAAAATTGGGTGTCTATTTACTTGTGACCACTCAGTGTATATATATAGATGGACAATTTTAATAACAACTGTTATGGTACGAGCCATATCAAGCACGCGAAGAAGCTATATCTTTAAAAAAGAGGGAATCCTCAATAGCCGCGGCTATAATTAGATCTCAGATCGGTCAAGAGATGACGGAGCTATGAGCTAAAAGTTTGTACTTGAAAAAAAAAAACAACTCAAAACTATTCTATGAGCCGCTATGCCGCAGCTTAAAAAGAGAGCGTTATTGTAATGAAGGAAAAAAAAACGCTTTTGCTACAATTCAGATTGGGCTCAATCGTGTAAAATGTAACTTAGTTAAAAACGAAGTGTTAAATACTTATCTTTGTTTTCTGTTAAATCACCCGTGTGAGGTTTACATTTATGTAGGAAATTATCATTTCGCACAAAGCGTTCTAAAAATGAATTTTCCTAAACAACAACAAAAAAGATGAGTATTTAAAACGTAGTTTGACTTCGCACAAACGCTTTAAGAAAATGTTTAACCAATTTACATTAAAGCACGTGTTTTGTACCTTAAAAACCTTATTACACTTGCACTGCTTAAACGTGATCCAGTAATCCCACTTGAAACTAAAACCTGTGGCCAGAGGGCGTTCGTCACGGTTCTTCATCCAGAAATAACTGGGTTATGTATTATTTGGTTTCTAAGCAGATACATGACCTCACGTTCTCCAATCCTTATTTATCTATGAGAGAACAAACTATACAAATGGGTATCGAACAATCTAGATGTATTTCATTAAACTTACACCCCTTTTCCTCCGAGTAAAAACTCTAATCTTGAAGATTATTGGAATTCCGTTTGCATTTTACTACAGAATACTAAGTCTCTGTTAGTTTAGACTCACAATTTGAGACTGGTAATGTAGTATCTGTCTGAAGTATCTGTTAGTTTAGACTCGCAATCTGAGAGTGGTAATGTAGTATCTGTCTGAACTCTCTGATAATTTAGACTCACAATTTAAGACTGGTAATGTAGTACCTGTTTGAAATCTGTTAATTTAGACTCACAATCTGAGAGTGGTAATGTAGTATCTGTCGGAATTCTCTGTTAGTTTAGACTCACAATTTGAGACTGGTAATGTAGTATCTGTCTGAAGTATCTGTTAATTTAGACTCACAATCTGAGAGTGGTAATGTAGTATCTGTCTGAATTCTCTGTTAGTTTAGACTCACAATTTGAGACTGGTAATGTAGTATCTGTCTGAAGTATCTGTTAATTTAGACTCACAATCTGAGAGTGGTAATGTAGTATCTATTTGAAATCTGTTAATTTAGACTCACAATTTGAGACTGGTAATGTAGTATCTGTCTGAATTCTCTGTTAGTTTAGACTCACAATTTGAGACTGGTAATGTAGTATCTGTCTGAAGTATCTGTTAATTTAGACTCACAATCTGAGAGTGGTAATGTAGTATCTGTCTGAAGTCTCTGTTAATTTAGACTCGCAATCTGAGAGTTGCAGGTTCCAATTCCCGTCACCGCACATGCTCGCCATTTCAGCCGTGGGAGCGTTATAAAGTGATAATCAATCCTACTATTCTTTAGTAAAAGAGTAGTTTAAGAGTTGGCGTTGGGTGGTGTTGACTAGCTGCCTTCCCTCTAATGTATCACTGTGAAATTAGGAACGGCTTGCGCAAGTGGCCCTCGTATAGCTTTGCGCGAAATCCAAAACAAACCAATCTATTAATTTAGATAATTTTAAAGGAGAATCGTCACCGCTATATCTCGTGATAAATGAAAAAAAGAAACTGCATCGGACTCTTATAAACTTATGCAGTTGACAACATACTAACGAAACTAGGCTGGCTGTACTTACTTTAAGAATCAATAGATTATCTTCCTCGTTACCATTTACAGTCAATCAATCACAGTCACGCACAAGTGACTCAGACTCATAAATCATTAAAGCAAGAAAGGAAAAGATTCGGATATAATGGATATGGGAAACCTAACCGGAAAAGTGAAAGTAAAACGAACATGAAAAAAAAAAACTGGTTAAAACTTCTGGTGATAATGATTGATCCCCAGTAGTTCAGAGTTGTTGTTGTTGTCCTCAGGGTTTTGATAGAAATAATAATCTGTTTAGAAAAGCGATTTGGTCTCATCGAGGAAGAGTGTGAAGTATCGGATAAATAGAGTTTTCTCTCGAGCGAAAAATAGTCCTGCTGTTAGTGTATCCTTCTTTCTTTACTAAGACCCCCCCCCCCCCCCCAGTGGTACAGCGATAATCTTAAGGCTAAAAACACTAAACACCGGAAATTATTTCGTCGTCTAAACACAAGTATCACGTATAAAGTAAAATGTACACCGGAAATGATTTCGTCATCTAAACAGAAGTATCACGTATAAAGTAAAATGTAAACCGGAAATTATTTCGTCATCAAAAACAGAAGTATCACAAATAGAGTAAAATGTAAACCGGAAATTATTTTGTCTTTTAAACACAAGTCAAATATAGAATAAAAATGTAAACCGGAAATTATTTCGTCTTTTTAACACAAGTATCAAATATAGGATCAAATGTAAACCGGAAATTATTTCGTCTTTTAAACACAAATATCAAATATAGAATAAAATGTAAACCGGAAATTATTTCGTCTTTTAACACAAGTATCAAATATAGGATCAAATGTAAACCGGAAATTATTTAGTCTTCTAACCACAAGTATCAAATATAGGATCAAATGTAAACCGGAAATTATTTTAGTCTTTTAAACACAAGTATCTAAATATAGAATATAATGTAAACCGGAAATTATTTTGTCCTTTAAACACAAGTATCAAATATATAATAAAAGGTAAACCGGAAATTATTTTGTCTTTTAAACACAAGTATCAAATATAGAATATAATGTAAACCGGAAATTATTTTGTCCTTTAAACACAAGTATCAAATATATAATAAAAGGTAAACCGGAAATTATTTTGTCCT
>NW_013670323.1:49910-51479 GCF_000517525.1 Limulus polyphemus
CGGAAATTATTTAGTCTTCTAACCACAAGTATCAAATATAGGATAAAATGTAAACCGGAAATTATTTAGTCTTCTAACCACAAGTATCAAATATAGGATCAAATGTAAACCGGAAATTATTTAGTCTTTTAACACAAGTATCAAATATAGGATCAAATGTAAACCGGAAATTATTTTGTCCTTTTAAACACAAGTATCAAATATATAATAAAAGGTAGAATCAAATATAGGATCAAATGTAAACCGGAAATTATTTCGTCGTCTAAACACAAGTATCAAATATAGAATCCGGAAATTATTTAGTCTTCTAACACAAGTATCAAATATAGGATCAAATGTAAACCGGAAATTATTTAGTCTTCTAACCACAGGGTAATGCCCCATGGAAGATGCAAGGAAGACAATCAAATGTTTATATCTTTGTAACTGATATGGTTTCTGCAAGAAGCGAGGAACCCCAAGAAACAGGTGAACTACAAAAGAACACGGTTTCCGTCTTCTTTAAATTCCATCTGAAGTACTAACTTGTAGTAATTCCATGGCCACAGATCTCTGAACCGCCTGCTACCTTTATTCTGTTTTCAGAAAAGACCATCTGTATTGTTAATAGCTTTGACGTTCTTGTCCTGAAGTTACACATATTGTTTTTTAATTTAAAGTTAGTCTTCGTGATGTTACTAGTGGGATTAAACCACCTTAAAATTAGTCTTTCTGGCCTATAAAGGCCAAAGTAAGAGGCTTTGTGTTAGGTATAAAATATGTACTACTAAAGTTTGTTTGTTTGTTTCTTGAATTTCACTCAAAGCTACTAAAGGGTTATCTGCGCTAACCGAATCTAATTTTGAAGTCTTAGACTAAGTGGAAGGCAGCTAGTTAAAACCACCCACCGCCTGCTCTCGGGGCTACTCATTCTTTTGCCAACGAATAGTAGAATTGACCGTCGCATTATATCGCCCCACGGCTAAAATGGCGAGCATGTTCGGTGACGAGATTCGAACCTGTAGTTTGCGAGTCGAGTGCCTCAAGCATCGGGCATGCCAGGCATTAGTACTAAACATACTTCTAGTTTTCAGAATATTATAGTTTGGCCTGGTGGTTAGGGGGCGCTCGACTCGCAATCTGAGGGTCGCAGGTTCGAATACCCATCCCACCAAACATACTAGCTCTTTCAGCCGTGGGGGCGTTATAATGTAACGGTCAATCCCACTATTCTTTGGTAAAAGAGTAGCCCAAAAGTTGGCGGTGTTGACGTTGACTACCTGCTTTCCTTCTAGTCTTTTATTGCTAACTTAGGGTTGAGTAGCGCAGATAGCCCTCGTGTAGCTTTGCGTGAAATTCAAACCAGACCATAAGATTGTAGCATTTGATTGTCCATCAAAATTGTCTGAGAAGTTAAAGAAAAGATATCTATAACCTATAAAGGATAGCATATCGAAAACACTTGATATTTTTAATATATTCTACAAAGCAGTTGTGCTTTATGGTGAGGAAGATGCTCAAGAAAATCTCGTTGCAACATTCCTCCAATCTAGGACGCTCGAAGGAGAATTGTTTGTTTGTTTTGAATTT
>NW_013670323.1:51848-54725 GCF_000517525.1 Limulus polyphemus
TCAGATTGCGAGTCGAGCACCCTAACCACCTGGCCATGCCAGGCCTCCGGAAGAAGGAAACAAGAAAGAAAAAAAAACAATAACATGGCGCCATTCTTTTTTTTTTCAGCTACATCTGAAGATAGAAATTGTGTAGGCTGTATTAGTAATGAAGTTTCTTTTTCTTTTTTAAGTTGATTCATTTTATTGCCTGGAATTTACTTTCATAAACAAACGACAACAAAAATATCTGTCTACAAAGAAGATTCGTCCGAATATCTCTTTAACTTCTGACCAATGATAGTTTCATCTTCCCATTTCCATGACATCAAAGTGTTGTTTTTAAACCTCGTTTCTTTTTTTTAAGACAGTTTCCACATTTCTTGTTGGCGGAAGTAAGGGACAGGAAACATCCGCAAAATTGGAGTCAGTCTGCTCACGCTACGTGTATGTCGCGAAAAACACTTTTACAGGCGTTTCTTACTAAATCAGAAATTGGCGTTTTCAGTGTTTTGTCTTTGATTAGGAAGTTAAGTAGAGGGTATGTATATATATGCTATAAAGTGAAATAAAATCAACTGAATGTAATTATTAATTTTCATTATTTTACAAAATTTGTGACGAAATAAAAATATTAAAACTAATCTATCTCTTTAATAAAGAAATACATAGTTTTGTTTGTTGGTTATTTTCTAATTAAGCACAAAGCTACACAATGGGATATTTGTGCTCTGCCCACCACGGGTATCGAAACCCGGATTCTCGCGTTGTAAGTCCGCAGACATACCGCTGTGCCACTGAGGGGGGGGGGCGTTTTGTTTGTTTCTGCAATTTTCACACAAATCTATCCAAATGGCTATAACACCCACCACCTACGTTTGGGCTACTCTTATAAAGCACCCACAGCCTCAAAATGCGATATTTTTTCTTCGGTAAAAGGGCGCGAATCATGGAACCTCAGAGCCGCAAGTTCAGCATTATAGAATAAGTATGTCCAGTCTTTCGCTTACACACCGGTCAAGAACGTCGAAATATGACTATAGCTTAAAGTATTTGTAAAAAAAATAATAAATGGGACCGAGTTTAGCTCAGTCGAGTGTTGTGCAGCATCATGTTTCGAACCCTGGACCCTTCAATCCGTATCCCAGCACGCTAACCACCCGGATCAAGTTCGTTGGAATCCGGCATAGAAATTTCTATCGGATATTTCATCCCACGTTTTTGTGAGTTTGTTCCTTTTAGAGCAAAGCTACGTTATTAGGCTATCTGCTGTGTCCACCACGGGGAACCAAACCCCGGATTTTAGCATGGTAGTTCCGTAAACTTACTGGGAGTCCTCATCTCACATAAAAATACCTAAAACAGTCAGAAAAAATCTACCAACTTAGACAGCAATTAATGGATATTTGCTGTAGTTTTCTGTTTAATCCTCTTACATTTGGGGAATTTGTTTTTTGTCTGTTACAAACACAAAGCAACACAATGTTCTAGCTGTTTTCTGCCAACCGAGGGTATCGAAACCCGATTTTTAGCGTTATAAGCCCTGAGACTTACTGCTGAGCCACCATGGGCTTGTTTGTAAAAATAAATATTTCAGTAATAACTACATGAAATTGTTCCACAGTTGGAAAGTAGAATTTATTGACCAGCAAAATGATCATTTATATATGCCCCCCCAGTGGCACAGCGGTATGTCTGCGGACTTACAACACTAGAATTCTGGTTTCGATACCCGTGGTGAGCAGAGCACAGGTAGCCCATTGTGTAGCTTTGTGCTTAATTACAAACATATATATATATATGCCCCCCAGTGGCACAGCGGTATGTCTGCGGACTTACAACGCTAGAATCCTGGTTTCGATACCCGTGGTGAGCAGAGCACAGGTAGCCCATTGTGTAGCTTTGTGCTTAATTACAAACATATATATATATATATATATATATGATATTTCAATATTTATTATATACATCTGTATAAGCTGATCAGAAAATTCGAAACGTGGTAACTCACTAATTAAAACAGAAAACCCCCACTTGCTTGGCCTTATAAATCCTGTGTATTCGTTCATACAACAAACTACTTAAACGGAGATATACTCGCTATTAAAGTTAACGAAAAATAAATATCACCATCTCTCTAATTTAACGTGATTTATTTAACGTTGCTGAAAACCAGAATGTCTACAAATTAACTAATTAGTCTTAATTAACAATCGAGTTGTTTCTTCAGTGAGCTATCAGCAATCAGTCAAGTTGAGACGTCAGTTAAGGTGACCAGATGGCACCGATTTTTGGGAACAGTGTTTGATTTTTCAATAATTTTCCTGGAAGGGTTTGCGAGCAAAGCCACCGCGAGGAATCGAACCCCAGATTTAAGCGTAGTAAGCCCGTAGACTTATCGCTGTTTCACCATGGGCAATAAAATAGTTTGTTTTAAAGCAAAGCCACATTGGACTATCTGCTGTGTCCACCGCGAAGAATCGAACCCCGGATTTTAGCGTAGTAAATCCGTAGACTTACCGGTTCCCCACCGAGCGACGTTTCTGGAAGAAAACCACGACTGAAAAAAGCCCCCAATTAGGCAAAACGTAAGTGTGAAACACCTTTTTTTGTGTGTGTGTGTGAAAGTCCACACTTTTCTAGGAGCCTGTCATAACGTTATTGTAACTGAAACTAAATTCTTATAATTTCCCCACCATCCCTTATTCACACATAATTATCATATCAATATATATATATATATATTATTAGTTTCACAACACATTATAGTGAATCTCGAACTTCCTTGATGTCGTTAAGATTGTCAAATCTCTTTATCCCTTGACATAGGTTTGTTTGTTTTTTGAATTTCGCGCAAAGCTACACGAGGGCTATCTGCGCTAGCCGTCCCTAATTTAG
>NW_013670323.1:55578-61411 GCF_000517525.1 Limulus polyphemus
ATATCACCCCGGTTTCTTTCACGGGTTCTTATTTATTTGTTTTCGTTCACACGTTCATAGCATAATATATCACCCCGGTTTCTTTCACGGGTTCTTATTTATTTGTTTTCGTTCACACGTTCATAGCATAATATATCACCCCGGTTTCTTTAATTAGTTCTCATTTATTTGTTTCCGTTCACATGTTCACAGCATAATATATCAACCCGGTTTCTTTAATGGGTTATCGTTTGTTTGTTTTCGTTCACACGTTCACAGCATAATATATCAACCCGGTTTCTTTAATTAGTTATCATTTATTTGTATCCGTTCACACGTTCATAGCATAATATATCACCCCGGTTTCTTTAATGGGTTCTCATTTATTTGTTTCCGTTCACACGTTCATAGCATAATATATCACCCCGGTTTCTTTCATGGGTTCTCATTTATTTGTTTCCGTTCACACGTTCACAGCATAATATATCAACCCGGTTTCTTTAATTAGTTCTCATTTATTTGTTTCCGTTCACACGTTCATAGCGTAATATATCACCCCGGTTTCTTTAATGGGTTCTGATTTACCGTAAGAGGACTCTCTGTGAAAAACTGAATCTGAAGCGGCCCTTGGTGAGGAACTAGCTCCCTCTGGGACACCCCGTTCATTTTGAGAGTACACAACTCTCTTTCCTGTACGTTTATTTATTCTATTGTGTGACGCAAAACCATCATTGTAGAAATGAACAGGGTTGCCTTCTTGAACGTTTCGAGCCTGTGGGTGCGATAAAATGTCACTGGTACTGCTACGCATATTGGTACGCTTTGGTAAAACCTTTTTCCTGTGCACTTCAGGAATTAAGTCTGGCCCATTGACTTCCTCTTCTCTAACTCCTGGCAAAACCAGTGCCGCTTTGTAACTTTGATCTCGTTGTTGTGAGCGGTTTCCATTGACAACAGTTGCGTAAGGCCACCAGGTTACGTGGTTCCCAATGTTTGTTAATGCAGGCGGCTCAAGTTGAAGTTGCATTTGTTTCATGATTTCGGTTGTTGAGCCGAATCGGGGGCGAATTCCCCTAACTGATGGCCTACGAGAAAACCCGAATGCAAGACCCGTGTCATCTTCAGATAAACTATACCGTTTACGAATCCTCTCAATCCTTATTAAGTCCTGTTTTACAAATCGTTCCAACTCATCTGACGCACCACTGGTGAGAACACCCCTTTTGCCCCCATGCGACAACCGTAAAGAGGGTGCGTGGAAACTGCGTAAGTCGTCAATTACCCCTCCATTGGTAAAAGGTTGAGCAATTCCGTTACTAGTAGGAGAACTGAAGCCACTGGATTGATAATCTATTTTCCAATCCCGTAGGTCACTGGGGATCATCATGGTAGCTAACCTTTCGTCTCTGCTAGAAAGATCTTCCCAATCATTCCCGAGTGATGATGGCCTTTTCTGAAAATTCCCTTGTCCGTGAACATGGCGTTTTTTTCGAAGTATGACAGGAAGTGATCGTCCTGTCTGTGGTAAATATTGGTCACACAGCACCTTCCCATTTACCGGTTCCTCGGGTAACGCACCTTCAAAGCTAACAGCCTCGTGATTATGGTTTTCAGCGATGTTACAAGTATAATTTTGTAAACTATTTGTACCAGTTCCTAATTCACCTTCTTGCTCCGAAATTTCACTAGTCAACCATTTCAGTTTTTCAACCAATGACGTATCTGATTTGGGGGGTGATTTTGATTGCTCTTTATTTACTTCTCCACCAGATGGCGAATATTTCTTTCGAGCTTTAGTTTTCTTTTGTAAACTGCGGCGCAAAGCATTTTTTTCAATTGTTTCGCGAATTTGAGAGTTAGTTCTAAGGATACCATTTAGCCGAAGTTCAGAGTGCTCTTTCAGCCTTTCATTTCGTTTTTCGTCGCGGAGAAATGGGGAAGAGCCAGTTAGTTTATTGTATTCGCTGCCATGCAAATTATAAGTTAAATTTTCGTTTAGGTTTCCACTCACGTGGTCTCCCAAAATCCGTCTCCGAAGCTTCTCGTACCTTCGTAAACTATCCCGAATGTGTTCCTCGTTCCGTTTCCTCTCTTCTGACGTCATCATGATGATGGTTTCTTGAGATGACATGCTAGAATCACTATCTGTCTCCTGGATAGAGCTACGTGGATTAAGCTCGGCCTGCCAGTCCTCGTCTTCCTTCCCGGGATGGACCAGGTCCACACTGAACTGTTTCAGTGGGGGTGAGAGGCTAGAAGGCTGTTTCTCCAGAGCGGGGGTTTTAGTCTCAAGCTCCGTGATTCCAGACAATACGTCTGGCACACATTCTCGAGTTTTAGATTCCAACGAGTCGCTTATTCTGTCGTCAGAACTCACATTATCCAATGTTAGAACAGCAGTGTTTTTCGAGCTGTTCCCGTTTTCGCAAGTTTCTTTTTCTTCTTCGAGAAAGGTCTCGCACTCAAGTCTTTTTTGGATGTCTTCGCCTGGATTAATGGTACAAAGTGGTGCTTTTTCCACGCATACATCTTTATCCTCGCCGACACTTGATAAGGTATCACGAACAACACAAGTTTC
The DNA here is from genome assembly GCF_000517525.1 of Limulus polyphemus. Lineage (NCBI taxonomy): Eukaryota > Metazoa > Arthropoda > Merostomata > Xiphosura > Limulidae > Limulus > Limulus polyphemus. Next base: position 58,136 of record NW_013670323.1, read on the forward strand.
CACAGTTGTGTTACCTTTATTTAACCTCACTTTGACGTTACAGTTGCCATTGGTTACTTCGGTAATACCTCCTTCCTCTGATGCCGTCTCTATGGATACCGTGTCAAACTCTCTTTCCAGAAGAAAAGTCACGTCATCCGTTGTATCTTGATATTCAGTTGGGGGGTTGAGATCCAACGAGTCTTGATACTGAGGCGGGGGCTCGTACACGGAACATGCTTCGGTTAGGGTTAAATCTGTTGGCCTTATAGCAACTACCTTTGGTCTAGAAAATTCCTCCGAAAACACAGTCATAGTTTCACTAAATGTAACTCGAGACGATCTGTTTTTAAACCGATTATAGCTTTTCTTCAACGAGGATTTGAACGGTTTAGAATTTTGACTAATATTCTGATTATATCCTCTTTCATTACGGTGATCTAAGTCACTAACTATAGACGCTTTACCTTCGATCGAATTGGTCAGTGTGTTAAACCCACATTCAACCTCGTCTGTAGTAGCCTTCTCTTCATTGTTCATTGGAAGATCATCGGAGTTCAGCTGACCCAAACTTTCTTCCTCATTATGAGAAGAAGCCATTCCAACATTTTCAGTTCCTGACGGTGTCACTTCGCTGCGTTTTGGACTCACGCGCGTGGACATTAGCTGGACATCGTTTTCGGTAATGATGGTGTGAAGTTCCTGAACATTGGTGTCCGTTACTTTTACGCTTTGATTACGTTGTGTTCGCTCCGCAGATTCTCCGATGATATCGTTACTATATTTACAACAGACTTTCTTACTTCTAGGAGCATTTACGTCGGTTTCGACGTAGTTAGCCTGACATTGGTCACATTGTTCCTGCGCATCGATCACAAACTCACAAGCTTGTGAAACGCTGACGTTCTCGTCCACGTGGTCAGACTGTAGGCTCTCTATTTTCTGTTCTCTATGCTCCGACTTCTGCGATAGTCCAGACTCGCGTTCTACCGACGCTAGAATGTCCTCTGGACGCCTATCAGCTGCAGACGTTACCTTGAGCGGCGCTAACCCTAACCGACAACTGGCTCCCTTCTGCTGCGATTGGTTGCTCCGGATGCTCGGCGAAGACTCTTGCTTGTCGTCAGCGGTGAGCTCGTTAGCTTCAGATGACGAAGAAGTAAACGTCATTGATCTTTGGCCGCCCCCACTTACTTCACCATTCGAAAACACTGGTCCAGTAATGATACTAGATTCCCCTTCCCCTTTCACGGTCGTTTCGTAGGCATTGCATTCTGACAGTACTAGATTATATCTCAAGCATAGGTTCTCGCTAGTTTCGGGCTGCCGTTTCATTGTTAATAAAGTTTACGGGGCGAATGACATGATTGTTGTTTTTAACCCAAATGTAAGTTGTATCTGCCTTTCCACGTTTCAGTATAATTCAGTTTTACTTGAATGAAACAGTATTCAAAATACTTAAATCAAACAAAACATCAACGGCGTTTATGCATCTTATAATATCAAAACTGGAGATCAGCATCTCGAGTCTCAACATAAACATTTTAAGCCAGTGGTGGCGTTGTTAATTCATATCGAGGAAAATCATTTTTAAATGGTAAACTATTTAGACTCAGGGGAGAGAGCCTTAAAGCACAGGCAGCCACTGCTGTAAGAGCCCTTTTTATTCGCCTGGTTCCTATTCTGAATGGAAAAACCACTACACTTCAACGCTTTAATTCGGTATTTTAAAGATTATAAACGGCGTTACCCAGGTGAAATGAGCTGGTTATGTGATTTGTGCGCACTGCGTCTTACACTGAATTAATATCCTTCCTTACGAGAACAAAAACTCTCCAGCGGTTTTGATTCCTTCGTTTTCTTGAGAGCTGTTAGAAAGAATGTAACTGGAAATTGTACTACAAGATGAGCGAAAAGTAGTCGTTTGGTTGATCTCCTTTCCTCCTGGTTCACTTGATCAATCTTGCGTTATTATTAGTAAATGCTTTGAGCCGAATTTCCCTGAAAAATAACGAGATAATCTAATTAGTTTTATAACAACTTAAAACAACAACAACAACCTTGAGTGACTTTACACTAATAATTCTGTAACTTGATAGCGCCATCTCGAGATAATCTAAAGGATTACTTTCGTTTTATAATTTTACTTCTTTAATACGTGTAAAACCATCCCGTATAATAATATTCAAAACGTCTACAAAAGATAAATAAATAAAACAATTAAAGCTGATAACAGCAGTTCTGTCTAAACGATTTATTGTGAGAGATGAAAAAAATAACCAGGATTCAGGATTTTAAAATAGTAATGATAATATTTTGTGCTTATATATATTCCTCGAAATACAAAGAAATAATGTATTTATGATTGTATTGAATTATAACAACACAATATAATAACAGGTAAGCGAACACATTAGGCCTAATTACACGAGTCTTACACACCAAGACACCGTAAGCGAACACACTAGGCCTAATTACACGAGTCCTACGTATCAAGACACCGTAAGCGAACACGCTAGGCCTAATTACACGAGTCCTACATATCAAGACACCGTAAGCGAACACGCTAGGCCTAATTACACGAGTCCCACACACCAAAACACCGTAAGCGAACACACTAGGCCTAATTACACGAGTCCTACATACCAAGACATCGTAAGCGAACACACTAGGCCTAATTATACGAGTCCTACATACCAAGACACCGTAAGCGAACACAATAGGCCTAATTACGGTGAACTCGCTCCAGATGATTTCCGCTAGAAAATGTTAGGTAACGTCTGACACCGGAGGGGGTCAATAAATATGTCCATCACTCCGGATAATATAAATATATTGTTAAACACTAGTGAACGCCACAGTAACTAATCGCCAGAGGTCGCATTTGTTTGTTGAGTTTTGCACAAAGTTACTCGACGACTATCTGCACTAGCTTTCCACAATTTTGAAGTAATAGATTATAGTGAAAACCAGTCAAGGCCGACGCGACATGTTTTTTGTCGCTCTGTGCGAACGCTAACTGTGCAGCCCACCCCTGCTCTTCCGCCATTATAGGCATTCTACACAATTACGATTTTATAAATACCATTATTAACGATTGAGTCACAATGTTGAAAACTATAAAATAATTGTCATCCATAAAAACCTGCGATCTGTGCTGCACCTCACCAGCCACCACCAACTCGTGGGCTATCACCGTCGCTCCGGCCCCAACACCAGCCACCACCAACTCGTGGGCTATCACCGTCGCTCCGGCCCCAACACCAGCCACCACCAACTCGTGGGCTATCACCGTCG
>NW_013670323.1:62344-76770 GCF_000517525.1 Limulus polyphemus
CCCCCCCCCCCCCTCGTGTAGCTTTGCGCGAAATTCAAACCAAACGAACAAACACTGGTGAGTAACAAATATAAAATTAATTATTTTTATCCGACATTTTTTTGGTTGTTGTTGATACGAACTTCCTTACAATCTTTACACTATTGATGACTCAAATTATGTAATCAATTAAGTCATTACCGTTCTGGTCGACAAACTAAGAAAAAAAATTATCACCCACACATTTCGGAGGCTGGGGGAGGAGCACATGAATGTCTTTATATAAAAAATTAATCAAGTAAAGAAAGACCGTGCTGAATTTATAGGAGGGGGGAAGATACCTCCCAGCTGACAGGTCCCTGGCGGATCTTGAGTTAGTTTTGGAAGATAACACTTTAAACATTATTGAGTCCACTATTTAGGATGAAGTAACACAGTTGACTACTTCAGCCTAGTAATGCAACCGAGACAATCAAAAATTAATTATACAGTGTTTCCACCTTTTAGATTAAAAAAATATAATCCGAAACGTGTTGTTGTCTGATATTAAGCACAACGCTACACAAAGAGCTCTATCCTCCATATCGGGTATCGAAACTCGGTTTCTAGAAGTATAATTCCGCAGATATGCCACTGGGGGGGGGGGGGGATCCGAAACTTGTTTCCGAATCTGGAGAGATCCGGCAGAAATTTACGACATCAAAATCCACAATTATAGGTATGAAAAGTATGTTAATTAAAGGTTTTATATAAATGATATTTATCATTGTTGATCTATACATAATCTCTTTCATGAAATCTAAACAAAACTTCAAATAAGTTCACTTGATAAAATCCACTTTATAGTGTAGTAGCTTCTTAACTCTTACCACGTTGGACGTAGTCCTAGATGGGAAGTTAACCAGCAGTTTTAAGAACGTAAGTTTGGAGAGTTGTAAGAGAATAGTAGTAGTAGTCAACTGTAAGTCGTCCTTTCGGCTCTACGAACCAAGTAAGCAATAAACAGCAAGTCGTCCTTTCGGCTCTACGAACCAAGTAAGCAATAAACAGCAGATCGTCCTTTCGGCTCTACGAACCAAGTAAGCAATAAACAGCAGATCGTCCTTTCGGCTCTACGAACCAAGTAAGCAATAAACAGCAAGTCGTCCTTTCGGTCTACGAACCAAGTAAGCAATAAACAGCAGATCGTCCTTTCGGCTCTACGAACCAAGTAAGCAATAAACAGCAAGTCGTCCTTTCGGATATACGAACCAAGTAAGCAATAAACAGCAGATCGTCCTTTCGGCTCTATGAACCAAGTAAGCAATAAACAGCAAGTCGTCCTTTCGGCTCTACGAACCAAGTAAGCAATAAACAGCAGATTTGTGCAACTTGATCTCCATTGGTGGATAACATTTAGATGGCGGGTACAAGGAGGTCAGACTCGTTGGCAGAAATAACAAATTAGCAGATCTGAAACGAACGTGATATAACATACGCCAATACATGTAAATTTCAACTGTATTTGCACGTGATAAGCCTGATGCCTTTCAGATCAAGGCCAACCGAAAGGTTTTATGACGTAAGTCACATAAATTATGGATAGGCTTAAGGCAAGAGCCCAGGAAATAAACAACAGCAACAACACGAAAGTGTTTTATCGTATGTTTTCATTTAAGTTTTAATAGGCTTAGCCTTGACCTGCCACTTACAGTTTGAAACTGTTCTGCCAGATGTTAGATTTTATAAACTAACAAAACAAATACTAAGGTACGTGAACGGTGCAAAAAAAGGTGACCTATCAACTTTCTGGTGGATTAAATAAAGTCCTTATTAGCCTATCAAAACATTACACGCAACGTCATAGATAAGAGGAGAGGAATCATAGAAGTAACAGTAACAACAGAAAGCTAAGCGCAAACCTGTGCAATATGCTGTCTGAGTTTTGCCCACCGAGGGTATCGATCTCAGACTTTTCGTGTTTTGAACTTTCTAGTTTATTGCTTAATCATCGGGAAATGCGCGTGGGGGAGGTCCTTGGTAAAGATATTTGTTAAACACGTACGTGTGTGATAGAAAATTTAGGCGGCTAGTGACGATTTTTCGTCTGCCGTGCTTGCAGTAATTAGTACGAAATCAGAAAGAAAAGCATCAAGTATTTGGGATCGAACTGAGATCCCAAGGGTTCGTGGTTCGCACCCTGTTGCCGCAAAATCGCGCTTTGCACTTTGGGGCCGTGAGTGCGTTATAAGTGTGGCACTCAACTTCCAATATTCGATTAAGAGTAGGCCAAAAGTGGCGAGGGGTGCTCTTAACTACAAGTCTTTCCTATAGTTTATCACTTCAAAATAAGGAATGGTCAGTGGACATAGCCCTTCTGTATCTTTGGGCGAATATCCGAAGCAGATCAAAAACGAAGTATCTAAAAATCAACTCGACTGAGTTGAAACACACACACACGTACTGTGAAAATCTTCCTTTCTCAGTTACAATGGTCTATCTGCGCTATGCCCACCGAGGATATCAAGTAAACAGACACAGATGGAAACAGTTTTGAAACAAATATGGCAAGAAACATATCCCAATATTATAATTTTTTCGATTGTTAACAGTGGGACTTACATTTAAAAAAAGAGAGAATTGTTTTTACGATGTTTAAGTTTCTTTGTTAGAGAGTCGTAAAGGGATAATAATATGGCCATGGTTCACTTTCATCAGATGAACACAGTTCGGTATCTAAATGTTATAACATCCCTGAACCATATTGAAAGTCTGTAGTGCTGATTTGACCCTGTACATGGGTTGTGCCGAATATTATGTTTGTGTGTGTGTGTTGAGTTGTAGAATCTATGGCTAAACCTTTCTCCTCAGGCTAAGCATATGATACATCCCAGGGGAATCCCCAAGATTTCCAATCGTTACATACTTTGTAGATCACATGAGAAAGTCGGGAACTCCGCGTGCATTCATGTAAACATGCTTTCCCAAACATTCTGGGATAAATCTTGGGTGTTCTCCGATATTCACTGCTTTACTTCTGCAGCTGTTTAGCTAGGATAAACTAAATAATAAATAAACAGGATCAGGATCAACTTGTGCGAGAGGTTCTTATCATTCCAAAACATCGAATTACCGAATGTTGGAGAAGACTCGTGATCTATCCTAAATAGGTTTTGAATATTGGATGCCTGTAGAGTGCGCTGCATGTACGACGTCAAGTTAAATAACTTCCGTGACTGAGAGCCAATCAAGGTAAAGTCCGTCTCGTACCGAGATAGTACAAAGTATCTGATGGTGAACTCCGGCTTAATTTACACAAGCGGATGAGAATGGTAACACATTCCCTCCTGGACGGAATGCCAATTCATTGCAGGTTAACCCCCAGCTAACAGTTGTACCCTGGCCCGGCATGTGGTTAGGGTGCTCGACTCGCAATCTGAGGGTCGCGAGTTCGAATCTCCGTCACACCAAACATCCACGCCCTTTCAGCCCTTGGGGCGTTATATTGTGACGGTCAATCCCACTATTCGTTGGTAAAAGAGTAGCCCAAGAGTTGGCGGTGGGTGGTGATGACTAGCTGCCTTCCCTCTAGTCTTCCACTGCTAAATTAGGGACGGCTAGCGCAGATAGCCCTCGTGTAGCTTTGCGCGAAAATCCATAACAAACAAACAATCAGTTGTACCCATCATGCAAATGAGTTCAAAGCGCGAAGCCATTGGCCCACGTTGATCCCTAACTGAAAGTATTAGGCCTAGAAATCTTGCGCAAGCTATTTTTGAATGTTACTACAAGGTGAATGAATATGACGTTACAAAACAAAGGATTTTAGCCAGAAATTATAAATATATTTTTTTATAGTAGCTTTGAAACATTGTAGTTAAAACCACAACATTATAAGAAAATTACAAAAAAAAAAGACATTACTCAGTAAATTTAGAAGAAACCCCCAAGCAGTCCTGTGATGTGCAAAACATATAACCTCTAGGAGACTGGATTTCCCTGGGATATATTATATGCTGCCAAAAAGAAAGACAGGTTAAAAACCATGAGCAGTAATGTACAACTTTGGCAAATTTAATCTGTTATTTAATAACTGATATTGTTTCAAACTGGTACTTTACTAGAACAGTTTCTTTTCTGGGGGGCAATCAGAGAAGTGATTGATTAACTGGGCCACTTTATTACGTCTCTTTCTTTTCTGAATTATCTAGTTTGACGAATTGGGCATCTAAGTCGTTAAAAACAATCTCACTTTCTGCTCTCAACTTTTGACTTTAAATGAATCATAGGAAAAAGGGCGCGTTTATTTTATTTTCACCCTCCATCACCTGCTTCCTGCTGTCTCCTCCACTTTGTCGTGGTCCTTCCTCATGATTTAAAAATATACGCTATGTGGAGAGGGGTGGGTTTTTTCACGATCTGGAATTTCGCGTTCCAGATCAAGATGGGAAATTTGTAAATTTTACGAAACATCAGAACTATTATATTGATCAATTTTGTAAAATATTTTACTGAAGAAAGTAACAAACACTTTAGGCCTAGCATGGCCAGGTGGTTAGGGGTGCTTGACTCGCAATCTGAAGGTCGCGGGTTCGAATCTCCGTCCCATCAAACATACTCGCCCTTTCAGCAGTGGAGGCGTCATAATGTGACGGTCAATCCCACTATTCGTTGGTAAAAAAGTAGTCCAAGAGTTGGCGGTAGGTGGTGATGACTAGCTGCCTTTCCTCTAGTCTTTCACTGCTAAATTAGGGACGGCTAGCGCATATAGCCCTCGTGTAGCTTTGCGTAAAATTCAAAAACAAACAAACAAACACTATATCGTTGAATTTAAAAAGAAAACTCCTTTTCAAAGTACGTCCATGAAGCTACTGGTAATAGAAGTAGCGAGCGTGTTTTTGTTGTTTTATTTTTTTTTTCAGCGCGGTACCTCATAATAAGCTTCACGAGCTTTGTCCATTGCGAAGAATCGAACTCCGAATTTTAACGTTTAAGTACCTAATGTTACCGCTGACTCACCTGGAGAAAATAACGAGCGTATCAAGTACGTCCCTATGATACAACAGGGATTAAACATAAATCAACCAGATTATTATCACTGCCATATATATATATTGACAGAATTAAATTAAAAAAAAGGAACAGAAGAGTAGAAGGTGATGCTCAAACTTCTCATTATGGTATGATAATCTGTCATCACGTGCTAAACACGCGCCGTTTTTGTACGAAAACTGATCATTAGTGTCAGCCAGCGGGTAAAATATAGCAACAAGGACACAGTCTGCAGTATTGTGAAAACAAGAGGGAATCCTCAGTAGCCGCAGCACTTGAAATTATGTTAGGTAGGATTAGAGTAAATTAATCTACGAGGCCTTGGGCGTGGTCAAATAATCAACCGAAAGGGTTTGACCTCCTAAGTCCAAAACTGTAATTAGGTCTCGCCTCGGTCAAAAAAAAAAAAAAGAGATGACAGAGCTATGAGCTAAAAGTTTGTACTTGAAAACCTCGGAGATGTTCTATGAGCTGCTATGCCGCGGTTAAAAATCGTAGCAAAAAGCGAAAGATCTTGGTTCCAGTATACTGATTTCCAAAAACTTCGTTATTTTAACAAGCTTACCTATTTTCCGAAGAATTTTTCTACCAATTAAAAAGAGTACTTTGCCAGGGACCTTGTATAAAATTCTAGGCACAATTAATCTGATGGCGAATACAGGTGTTGCAATTAGATTTTTTCGCTCAATCTGCAACAGTTTATGTGACCTGGGGCGCGAACCACAGTCCGGAACGCTAACAAGTAGGCCGCGCTCAGCCCTAAACAATGTTGACTGGGTTTCAATTCATTGTTCATTGATTTCCACGAGAGCATGGTAGTGAATTTTAATGTCGTGTTTCATTGTAGTCCCGAGTAAGTGAATGCGATAACAATGCAGTTACTCACAATTAACAAACAGTATGAGGGCGACGTATACATCTACATAAATACATGTACTTTTAACTTTTGTTATCATATATAAAAAATAAAGTTATGTAAAGGGGACGAAGTATATTATATTCATGTCTGCCAGTAAACATGCACTGGTTTAATACAATCTTCCGTAAACAATTTCATGATTGATTAACCAAGAAATGCCGTCTGGTAGAGTCTTAAGTTCAAAGTACACAAGTTTATGTAGGTCATGCAGTATTTTTTTTTCTCACGTGTCCAACGGAAGTGACTTATCACACGTACGAGTTATTAATCTAATTAGTTATTCATTAGTAATACCGAATTTTTTAAAACATCTTAATGCCTAAAATAGTTGACAGAAATATTAAGTGTGTAAAAGAACTCCAAATAAAATCTGTCAACTCTTCTTTTCTGTAAACAACAGTATCTTATATCGGTAGCAAAGGGTAAATAATATTTTATGACAGTAGCATAGAGTAAACAACAACATCTTATGTCAGTAACATGTCTTTTTTTAAGCAGCAAATTGCATATCCAGCTCTGCCCTTGGTGAAAGCCCAACAGATTCAGTGAGTCTTCAAGTAAAAGTGAACTCTCGGTCCATAATGGACTTTTTTTTAGGCTATTGTAATATATTTTAAATGTCTTACTTCAAAAGTTTTGTAGGTTATTTTAAGGAAACTGCACTCATCCGTCATTTTTTTTTCTCCTGAAAACGGAAAGAAATACGCATAAATTTGCTAAAATTGAACAAAATCTCTGTGAGTATTTTCAGTACTGTTCATTCTCAAAGACAATTGTTGTAACACAGGGAAAGTTGATCAGAAGTGTAGCAGTCGAGTAGAGAAACTTGGTAGAAATGGCAAAGTCGTTACACCACTTCTTGTTCAAAGCAGCCAATTTAACACTAGAGATGTGGTCAAGATTTCTACTGTCTGAATTTCTTATATTTAACGCATGAAATTTAATAATAAATTTTGCTTCTACGGAGAACCATATTCTACACCAAGAAGTAAAAAAATATTTCAGTTATGAGATACTTCTCTAATTGAGGCTTAAGCTTTTATTCTAACCCTAGTATAAACCGGAAGTTAAACGGTGTGATTGAGGAGAGAGCGGGAACTTAGAGAGCAGCAATATCTTTATTCTTCACCTTATATATGGATATTTTTATTATTGTATATTTTCGTTATTATGGGAAACAAGCTAAAAGTAAGTGTGAGTTTTGTTCTCACTCAACTATTTATAATAGCTACTGCAGTAACGATACAGGGGTTATTCTGTAAAAATGTCTTACTTTTTAAATATATCTCAAAACTTTAAAAGAAATTGGTTTGTTTTAGACTACTAAGTCAGCATGCAAAATTTAGTCTAACTCGATCAACTCGTTCAGGAGGAGATCCGCCAACAGACAGACAGAAAGTTTTCCTTGATTTTGGAAGAACGCCTGTCTCGCGATTTTTATAGATAAATAGACTGATAGGAGTAGGACACTACGGAATTACATAATGGGATTAGAAAAGAACACTGGATTACTTGGTAGGCGTAGGAAACACACAACGGGATTACTTAGTGACATTAGGAGACACAGCGGGATTACTTTGTGGGATTGCGAGAAAAAAAGGCCAACCGAGAACTTTCGTAGGTCCCGGGGAAGGATTGGTATATGGATCCCCATCTCTAAATCGATTTCCCTCTGCCTTTTCCAAGGCCCATTTCCAGGCAGTAGGTCTCAAGGAAATTTCTCCAGTCTCAGTGGGTCTGAAAAACGATATTACTTCGTAGGATTTGGAGACAAAACGGTATTGTGCGGTGGGATGAGGACTCGCATCAGGGTTATTTGGTGTGATTAAAAGAGATGCATAGGTAGGCCTAATGATTTGTTTGTTGCAACTCAATATTATACCTTGCTACAATCAAAGTTGTGTGACGAAAAATAACTTTAACCTGAAATACAATTTTAAATTATTTTTGAAGCCTTCAGAGCTCTCCTGAAGTTAACTGTTTTAATATAGATACTAAAAACACAACACTGGCGCTAACTGGCGGTAATAATTTAAGTAAAATGTATTTCCTGAAATCAGCATTCCACTCCCCATTATATGCTTTTGTGGCACTAAAAGTTAAACCACGTTATCCACCAAACGACAGTTTGTTTACAGTTCCTCCAAGTTGAAACGAAATACACTTCGTTATAATACAGATAGAGGGCGCTAAATTATAATAATTGCTTTGATACACAACTTGATGACGTGTGTTTTGATAAGGATACCTAATTTTCGGGATAAGTGAAGGTGTGTTTTGGCTTCAGCGAAATAAAAACTCATTATATAAGTATGAACTTTCCAGTATCAATTTCACTCAAGTTTTTTAGTGACGCTTGTGAAATAATGTATCGCGTTCACGCTTTTAGTCGCGCACAATCGTGTCTTTAGGGCCTTGTTTTTAACCAATGTGCGCGTTCAACTGGCTAATTGTTTGGTTGTATAATGATATTTATCGTTGGTGATATTTGTTGTTGTTTTTTTTACATCAAACATTTCAGCTTAATTATGGGTTGCGTTTAAACGGGAGAAGATGTCTGACGGAAGAAAACTCTAAAAACGCGGGAAAACAATGGCTTTGTGAGAATAACCCGCTAGATGGCAGCTCCACTTTAATCTATTTAGATTGAATGAAAATACTTTGCAAGTAGCTACGTTCTGTTTCGCAATTCGATGCAATAAAAGCGCAGTAAAACGTAATGGTTTCAGAGATAATCTACGTTTCGTGACAGAGAACATTTCGATAAAGCTGCTTTAATAATGAAGTAATTTACACTAGATTTTTCGTGTGGCCTACATATGAAATGATGGTTCATCAACGATGAACAGCATTGAACTAATCACGTTTTCACCCTCAAATTTACGCACCATTTCTCACCAGTGATTAGTGGGGTTAATTGTAATATTGGCGATAAACACAAGGGCTTATTTACGCTAAAATAAGGGTTCCATCCTTTGCAGTGGGCACAGCGCAGGTAGAATATTGTATATTTTTGCGCTTAACCCTAGAACTACAGGGTGGGATCACATTGACCCCATTTGAATGATAGAAAATTTAACGTTGATATTCTAGGGTTAAAAACATACACAACTGTAATATTAGCCTTTCGGTAGCTCAGCGATAAGCTCGAGGGCTTATAACGCTAAATTTCTTAGGCTAGCCTTAACAATTTTTAGACTGTTCGACGAACGAGCGGGAAACCACTATAACATAAGTTCCCAGGGTTTTACCCTCGTTCCCGTGTCACTGGGACAACTGTACCGTGAAATGAAAGAGAGATCGGTGTAATGAATCATAGTTATAATAGAGGTTATTCGTTTTTCATTACCAGAAAATGTATGCCCCTTCTACGAACATGAAGGCTAAGCCTATAACAAAGCAGTTTGAAACCGGTAGTGCAAACGAAGCGGATATAAATATACATATATATATATATATATAATTCTTAATTCTTAAGCAAGTATAGAGAAAATTTAACGTTCGGATGATATCTCATTCAATGCTGTTGACAGTGTATATACGCTAGAGTGATCGTACATACACATATACTTTTTTTTTTCAATTGTAGTAAGATAATTTAAACACTGAACTTTTATTAAAGAATCAATCAAACATTGAACCATGGAGTAAACGTAACTTGTATAATTCAGTGGCGGATGTCTCACTGGGAGATTACGGACTTAAAATACAAAAATCCGGAGTTTGATTCTCCGCGGTGAACACAGCAGATAGCTCACTGTGGCTTTGCTGTGGTGGACACAGATAGTGGTCGAAAAGTGTGTTGAATCCCCACCTCCAGAGAATTTACTGCGTCATATGATTTTATAAAAATTAGGACTTAATTAAACATTAAAAGTGTCTGTAATGGTATATATATATATATATATATATGCTGATGGTCAAAACAGTGTTGTGCACTTTAATTAAAATTATAGGTCAGTCACTTCCGGTCGTACGTTTCCGGTATTCCGAATTATAAAAAAACGAACTGTTAATTGGTTGGGTTTGATAGAACTAAAGTATTTTTATATTAATAATTGGAGTTAATTAGTATGATGGGGTAGTGCTAGTTGAGGGAAGCATAATTATATTTCATTTTGTGTGCTTAGAGGATAGCGAGATTAAAGTGATCTTCTGTAGCTTTTTAGGATTTGAATTAATCAAATATTGTTGTTTCCTGTCTACTCCTTGGAATAGGTTCTCAGTACAACATTTTTTCGACAACAACACCACAAATAAGAAGCGACGCCAATACAATAGAAACAAAGAAAACTGGTAGTGGTATACAAACGTGGGAAATATAACATGGGTATTCTGCAGAATAGAGGTTCCCCAGTGGATCAGTAATAAATTCGCAGACTTACAATGTTTAAAATCCGAGGCTCGATTCTCCGCGGTGGAAAGAACGCGAATAGCCCATTGTGTAGCTCTACTAAAAACAAACAAACAAACAAGTAGGTTGTATTGGCCAGCATTCTGACTTACAGCGTTTTATAATTTTCTCCATTAGTCTGTGTTATTATCGTATTATTTGCAGTTTGCTTTTGCTGATTAAAAATGTTATTTGCGTAACTCGCCTACTGTTATGTTAAACTACCAAATGTGCACCTTCATCGCACGGGGAAAACATGGGGGGGGGGGATCCTGTTTGGATGTCTTTCAGCATCAGTTTATCTTCTTCGTTTTGTTTATTGAGGAGCTTCATTTGACCGTGTCGGTTGTTTTTTCCCCTACTTCAGTTATCCTAATTTTTGATTTTGTCGTCTCGTCCATCTATTTTTCATTTCTTTTGCTAAGCGACGTTTTCTTTCTTACACTTTTTTCAGAACTATGTTTAGTTTTATTCAGAATTGTAGTTCATAATTTATTTCATAGATGGTGCTAGTTGTATTCAATTGAAATGAAAAACTGAGGTGGTTTGATGCTGCAAAGATGCCATCTTTTAATTTGAATGTTAATCAATATTTGAAATCCCTGATTTCGTCTGTAATGGTATTGAAATAACTTGCTGTCAATATGATCATTTATTAAAAATACATAAATAAATCTTCACTTTACTGGTATTTGAACGCGAGACTTACGCTTGAGGTTCCTGCGCTCTAACCACTAGGACAATTTGAGCGTTACCAACAGATAACGCTTACCCAAAATGATAACGTTTAGGAGATCAGAAACGTAACGGATTTCTTATAGTACATAGTTTTGTTTTTGGTAATGTGTCGGTGAAACTGTATTTCCTTATATTTTTATTTGTAACCACTTTTTGAAAAGCATAAAAATAAAAAAAATAATCATAGTTTTCACGCATAGTCAGGTGATTAGGGCGCTCGACTCGCAATCTGAAGGTTGCGGGTTCGAATTCCCGTCATACCAAACATGCTCGCCCTTTCAGCCGTGGGGGCGTTATAATGGGACGTTCAATCCTACTATTCATTGGTAAAAGAGTAGCCCAAAAGTTGGCGGTGGGTGGTGATGACTAGCTGCCTTCTCTCTAGTCTTACACTGATAAATTAGGGACGGCTAGTGCAGATAGCCCTCGTGTAGCTTTGCGCGAAATTCATAACAAACAAACATTTACATTTATAACAAATAATCAAAGTGTTTGTTTTATTAGCAGTTGAGTAAATACAAATTTTTGTAGTATTTCATGAACAAAAATTAATGATAGAAACAGATAAATTGTGAACTAAAAGTTTAATTTTCTTTGTTCATAGAATATGTCATTGTTATAATAATAATAGAAATCTAGCTTACATAAACAAACTTGAAATGGGAAGAATGGACGCAAAGAAGTAAACGTCATGGAAGTTTTAATTTCGTGAAATTTATCATTTGTACATGTGTTATGAATAGGTGAAAAGTGTTGAAACTGCTTAGTGCAGTTACTGCATATTTGTTTTCATCATGAAGACTCTGTGTAAATCATAAATAAAAGTATAGCTCGTGCGGTTTCGTGTTATTGATATTAAATGGCGCAGTAAAACATGACATCTGTTTCCCTTGTTACAAGTTATCAGAACTGTTTCCGTCGGATTTTGTGATTCAGGTGATAAAATATGCGAAGCTACGTGTGGTGTTTGTTGTTGTTGTTGTTGTTTTTGAATAACTCACTATATCAAGGATTTGAACTTAGATATGAAACAAGTAAAATGTCAACAGGGATTCATACTTAACCTGAATTTGAAGGGTGTGCATTTTCTCTTATCTAAACAAATTGGAACAGTCATTCTTTCAAAGCGTTACATAACTATCATATCGTGAAAAAAATAAAACGGCTCTTGAAGGAAAAACCAAAATAAAAACTTCAAATAAATATGATAACATCACGTATATAAACCTTTAATCCAAGGGGTTTAGTGTGAAATCGCGTATTTAGACAAGAAATAAAAAGTTATGAAATTTATAATTTGTACATGTATTAGGAATATGTGAAAAGTGTCTTTTTTTCGTATTGAATTGTGAAATAAGTGAACCTCACAACTTTTACTTCAAAGATTATTACATTTATATTAGGAAACAACACCATACTTCTGTATACTCCTAACAACCCGTAAATTATTTAGCCGCGCCATAGCGGCTCATAGAATGGCTCTGAGTTTTTATCAAGTACAAACTTTTAATTCATACCTCCATTATCTCTTGACCGATTTGAAATTTAATTACAGCTTTGGATACAGGAGGTTAAACCCTTTCGTTTGATGTATTTGACCACGCCCAAAGTCTCATGGATTAATTTACTCTAATCCTACTTAAAAGAATTTCAATTTGAGAGTATGTTGGCGCACAAACATATAGCTAATAAAAAGTGGGGGAAAAAGAGGTATCGTGGATTAATTTACTCTAATCCTGCCTATAATAATTTAAAGTGTTGCAGCTACTGAGGATTCACTTTGTTTATAAAGATTTAGCATATCAGTGGGGTGGAATCACTTGCTCTAATCGACTTATTTTTTTTGTTGCAGCTATCAATTGTAAGTGGCCTGATAACCCCAAAAACTGAGCTGTTTATTTGTCCATTTACTAGAGGTTTCATTTGACTGTGTAAAATCTACCATGAGTGTAATTAGAAGTTTGATCGATTCGGGAGAAGGTAAAAATTAACACCTTCATGTCAGTGAGTCATAATGTATCTCAAATAAAGGGACAAAGCTCACCAGTGGGGAGAATCTTTCTCCCTTTACCCCGGTGGACATACCCCTGCAGATGGTTGAGTACGTTATATTAAAACTATTTTCAATAACCAAATCAACAAGTTATGTGTAAAAAATCCAAAAGTGGTACATTACATGTTGCGAAACTTTTCGAAGGGGGTCATGATCAGCGCTGGATACTGCATCAGGGGCTAGTTGGGGATCAGGAAAGTGGATATAAAAGATAAGGACCCTTTGAACACAAAGATATATCGTCTTGTTACGGAAATGAGGCTAATAGGGAATGGGTTCACCAAGATAAAGCTTCCAGTCACACCTCCCGTTCAACGTCTCGTACTCCAAGCAGCTGTGAGAAATGAAATGAGTAATCATGCTATTTTATACGAAGATATACCGGTCAAGTCGCCGAACGCATCGCGTATGAATATCTGTGCGATCGAACTGTCGAAACGGGCCATGGAAAATCGTCGTCCTCGCACACCAGGTAGATTATGGAAAGCATCAGGAAGGGGTAGTGTGCTTTGGACATGACAGCCTTACGCTGGAGCCTTTTGCAGTGAAAGCTATGCTGCAACACTATTGTCAAGATCAATGGTCGTCAGTTAGAGCCTGACCAGACGTAGTTGCATGGACTGTAACGACGTGAAGTCGCTCGAAAATCGTTTTATTTTAACATACTCAATCCTCTGTAATTTGTTAAGAAAAGTAAATGATAATACAACGTAGCGCATTCGAGTGTTGTACAATTTACATATTTTACGCTTGAAGGAGTTGATTCGAAACTGAACGAAGCACGTGCACGCAGCCGACATCAACCATTAACATAAGAGTGTTTCAAAATGACCAATGTACTTCAAAACTAACGTGGCTTAATCAAATTTTGTCTAACACGCATGAGATAAAAGTTGAAAACAACAACCATTACTACACGTTTCAGTACTCAGTCCTTGACAAACGTAACTCGCATACAAATTGAATTTTGATTACATATTTATCAAAATATGTATGTTTTCAGGATGTTATATTCTAAAATTACAAAACTTTTTCTACCTTTCGAAACCCCTTTTTTTATTTTTTCTGTAATATATAAACGCGTATAAAATTATTTTTTTACTGAAGTAAAAAACGTGTAATTATAGAAGGGTCTCGAAATAATGCATTTTATATTGAATATTTATATATTTTAGTTTTTTGTTTATATAATCAACAATCTATATAATCAACACTCTTTCACGTTGGGTTCGTATCCCCGTCACACCACACATGCTCGCCCTTTCAGCCGTGGGGGCGTTATAATGTGACGGTCAATCCCACTATTCGTTGAT
>NW_013670323.1:76791-78677 GCF_000517525.1 Limulus polyphemus
TTTCCTCTAGTCTTACACTGCTAAATTAGGGACGGCTAGCGCAGATAGCCCTCGTGTAGCTTTGCACGAAATTCAAAACAAACAAATCTTTCACGTTTGATGTCACTTTTTAAGACACATTGATGCCACCAACATACCTGTAAGATGGGCCATTTACTCGTATACTCACTTAGCATTACGGGAAACATAACGCAACAGAAATCTTTGCATTTATCACAACAGAACCATACCTCGGGGTGTTAGTAACCCTCATAGCGGAATTATTGGCATATTGCCAAGGGGAAAAATAGGTAAGAAGGTAGATTGTTTGGCTTTATGCCAACAATTTTAAGTAAGAAATGTTTATTTGGCAGTTGGATAACCTAAATAACAGCCTTAAAAATACTTCATGCACAAATGAAGAGAAAATTAAATACATCGCTGGACCACCATCTTGTAACTCCATAGCCTTACGCCAAGGTTAAAGGGCAAGTTGGTGTAAGGAACTGTGTTAATAACTGAAGTCCTATTAATATTTAAACCTCCAATTATACCATTAATACAACAAGATATAAATGTTATTCTGTCTTTTTGACGAAGTAAAAAAAAATCAGATCTTGCGAGATTCTCAAAGGTCACTGGACAAATACTTTAGCCAACTGAGCTAAATAAGGTTCTGATCCCGCTTATTCATGCTTTTCACTTCTTCAGAAAAACTACCGTTAAACGTTTATCCTGATATGTTGCAAGTCGACTTTATGGTGTGAAAATATTGATATGACTTGAAAAAAACCCATCCCCATCATCTAAAGGTAACTTACATTGTTAGAGGGTATATTAATTCCAGAAATCCTTCTCCACAACTCCACATGCTCGCCGTGGGGGCGTTATAAAGGGACGGTCAATCCCACTATTCGTTGATAAAAGAGTAGCCCAAGAGTTGGCGGTGGGTGGTGATGACTAGCTGCCTTCCCTCTAGTCTTACACTGCTAAATTAGGGACGGCTAGCGCAGATAGCCCTCGTGTAGCTTTGCTCGAAATTCAAAACAAATAAACAAACACTCGAATCAAAAGTTTTTTTATATTTCAACAACAACAATTTTTTAGCGTTAAAAGCAGCGTTTGTGTGTTGAAAAAAAAGGGAAGTCTTTAAAATTTAGAAGTAAACAGCGTTCGAATACTAGCACAAGGCTTTTAGTTCGTTTTACTGTTCAAGAAAGTCTACGTAAAAATATTTACTTTTGTTTACATTTTTAATACTGGAGTTGTGGAGAAGGATTTCTGGAATTAATATACTACCACACAACGCAAGTTATCTGTAGATACTTTGGTTTGTTTGTAATTAAGCACAAAGCTACACAATGGGCTATCTGTGCTCTGCCCACCATGAGTATCGAAACCAGGATTCTAGCGTTGTAATTCCGCAGACATACCGCTGTGCCACTGAGGGCGGCATGTTTGGTATGACGGGGATCCGAACCCGCGACCCGCAGATTACGAGTCGAGCACCCCCTAACCACCTGGCCATGCCGGGCCTTGTTTCGAGTAGTCGAAGTAATCCAAGTAAACCCACGGACCATTTTCTTATCACAGCTCAAAAGAACAAAGGCTTAAAATCAACGGAGACTTAAAACATTTTAATAGGGGAAAAAAACAATCTACCATTGACAGATATATCAACTTTTGTTTCGTTGTGAACCTTTGATAAAAAAAACAAAAAACTAGTCGTTGATTTCAAAAGAGAGAGAGAGAAAAATATATAACTGGCGAACTGTGATTAACCCTATGAACACTGGTTAACATTATTCAACGGGAGATAACGTACTGCTCAATACATTAACATTGAATACTAATTAAAATTAAGAACATCATATTTTGTATTTATTCCAGCTACTGTCTAATATGGG
>NW_013670323.1:78822-81432 GCF_000517525.1 Limulus polyphemus
AAACAATACGGGGAAACTCCGAACGATTGACGTGAAGTATAAAATTCTGTTTCACATTTTCGTGCACACCTGTTTGAGGGCTATCTACACAAGCCGTCTCTAATTTTAAACTGGTAGCTAGTCAACAACACCCACTGCCAACTCATGAGCTACTCCAATTCGAATAATGGGATTTGACGGTTTCTCTTATAACGCATCTAGTGCCCCCAAATTGCAAGGCGCGATTTTATTTTACCTTCGCGGTAACGCGGCGCGAACCAAGGAACCTCGGATCCACAATCCGGCACGCTAAATTTTAGATCGTCTTCTGTCCGAGACTAGAGGTGAGGCAACTAATCAATAGCACCCACAGATCTACAATCCGGGAACGCTAATCTATAAGATATGAACCTCAATCTGGGATTAAATAAATAAATATATATGTTAAAAACAAACGAATACAGTTCATTCATCCATCACTTATTAATGAGGATTAGTAGGCATTCGGGATTATAGGGTTGAGGATTTTCTGAGAAACATCATCAATAAGCATTTGGGATTATAGGATTGAGGATTTTCTGAGAAACATCATTAATAAGCATTTGGGATTATAGGGTTGAGGATTTGTTTGACAAAAATCGTTAATAGAGATTCGGGATTATAGGGTTGAGGATTTTCTGATAAAAAGTATTAATAAGCATTTGGGATTATAAAGTTGAGGATTTTCTGAGAAACATCATTGATGTTCGTATAAAATTGTACATTTTCATAGAATATGAGGCTGTCTTTACATATTTTAGATGTGTTTCGTACATATGTGCGTGCCATTAATGGGGAGGTATGATTGTACCCCTTCTGTTTACGCGCGTGGTATGTTATAGTAGTTTTAAATATGTTTTTGTATTTCTTTACCTATGCGTATTCTTACCTTGTCTTACTTCGATTATTTTCTGTGCTGTCTATTGTTTATTTGCGTTAAAATGTTGACATAAACAAGTGCCCAAGTTCACCCATTCGCTTAATATACAGTCACAAAGTATAAGTTGATTTTATTCGACTCGGAAGTCACTCAGACTAGAAGGTCACTCTCACTGTCCCAAAGAATAAAATGTACAGATGTTTGGTCACCCCCTCTTCTCTTTAATTCTAGGACTTTTTTTTACTCTCAAGATTTAAAACCGCACGAAGCAGTTTCAAGGCAAGGACGACGAGTTTTTGAACAAGGGGATGAAGTTACGTGAGAGACAGCCATTAAAGTAAGTAGGAAGGAACGGTGCTGGTTGTTTTCAACAGCGATCGACAAAAGAATCCACGTGATTAGAAGTATCCGCACGTGCACGGGTGGAACGGCCATGCTTGCTGATGTCATTAGGCAAGATTTCACGAATTCTCTCATCCAGTTCATTTTCACTTAAGAACTGCGAGCTGACGTACACGTTCAACGTACGAGAAAGACAACGTGGTCTTCGGGGGTTACATAAGGGGGGTCAGATACGAACGCCTCCCTTCCCATCCATTTCAGTTTCACTTAGGAACTACTACCTGACGTGAACGTTCAACGAACGGGAAAGATAAAGGTGTTCCCTGGGAGTTAGATAAGGGGATATATATGTCCCCCGTGTCATTCTCTGGGAGGGGGGCTGAAATTACATGCCAAGTTTGGTGATAAGGGGGTCAGATACGAACGCGTCCTTTCCCATCCATTTCATTTAACTAATACCTGACGTGAACAGTCAACGAACGGAGAAGATAAAAGTGTCTTCAGGGAGTTAGATAAGGGGATATATATGTCCCCCGTGTCATTCTCCGGGAGGGGGGGCTGATATTACGTGCCAAGTTTGGTGGTAATTGGTGTCAAATAATGGCTTAGATCTGAGCTGCAACAGATTGCAAAATCTGCACACATAAAAATGTTGCATTTTTACCTAGAAATTTGCGTGAGAATCGTTACGACACTTTCGGTGAACCCAGTTTCAACACCACAATCTCAATCATATTAATGGTGTTTAGTGCACGATTCTTTTTCTTTAAACATTTGTACCTTAAAATGGTCAAGTGCGAAATATTGGTTTCTGATTTCAGCGATTACTCAGCAATACGGCGATTATATTAGAATCCTTTCTTACTCAGCAATACGGCGATTATATTAGAATCCTTTCTTACTCAGCAATACGGCGATTATATTAGAATCCTTTCTTACTCAGCAGTACGGCGATTATATTAGAATCCTTTCTTACTCAGCAATACGGCGATTATATTAGAATCCTTTCTTACTCAGCAATACGGCGATTATATTAGAATCCTTTCTTACTCAGCAATACGGCGATTATATTAGAATCCTTTCATGTCATGTAGCAGATTATCAAATGACTTTTTGCCTTCTCGTTGTCGAGAGGTTGTTAATCAAACCAAATAAAAAAAAAAACATTTACTACAACTGAGTTAGAAGGTTAATTTCGTACTTATCGGGTAATATTTCTAATTCAAGTGCAGCAGTCGGTTCATCTAGTCCAGGAGATGTTGCCAGTCTATATAGTCCATGAGATGTTACCAGTTTATCTAGTCCAAGAGATGTTACCAGTCTATATAGTCCATGAGATGTTGCCAGTTTATCTAGTCCAGGAGTTGTTG
>NW_013670323.1:82275-85930 GCF_000517525.1 Limulus polyphemus
TGCCAGTCTATATAGTCCAAGAGAAGATGCCAGTGTATATAGTCCAAGAGATGTTGCCAGTCTATATAGTCCAAGAGAAGATGACAGTCTATATAGTCCAAGAGATGTTGCCAGTCTATATAGTCCAAGAGAAGTTGCCAGTTTATCTAGGCCAGGAGATGCTGCCAACAGGAGAAATTTATTTAACTAAATTCGAATAAACGTTACTGCCACCATGCGGGCATAAAGGACAATTCTATTAAACCAATGGAGCTAGAAATTAAAGATCAAAAGTTTTTTAACTTTTTCAGTACATAACAACTTCATATCTACCTATACCTAAGTCCAAAGCTAATAAGTTGTGTGTGTATATATATATGTTTTTTTATGCTACGTTCAATTGGATATCATTTAAATTTTGCTTAAGCCTTTTTATATATATATATAACTATATGGTGTACTGATACAAGAGGGCGTCCCCTATTTGACATCAAAGTGATTAATCACAGCCAAGATGTAATTTTCATATCGTGCTCAGGCTGTTTCTTATCGCGTTGTGTAAAGGTATTTCTAGAGAGTTAAGGGTACCTACCCCCCTCCCACCAATTTTTCTTATCCTTGAAAAGCACGATATATATGATTGATTTTTTTTCCCTCACCCAAAACCTCGAGTTCAAGTAAAAGTTTTGATGGACGCCATGATAAAAGTCAAAGAGCGATGTTAGTGCGAAACAAGAATAATATGAGTCAGTTATTGAAAGCGAACATGCAGGTGTGGAAGGAAACAAAAGTTGTTCCAAACTCATACTTTGACCCGATGTCTCCACTATGATATCTTGTTCGATATTAAATTCTTGAAAAATGTTTATGAGATAACAAGACATTCCACAAATGATAAGGTGTAGATCGGTAGCGTTATCGTGCCATGTTGTTTGTTTTATAAATTCCCATCGCAAGATTATAAAGGTTCATAACTCGCACACACACACACACACAATAAATCAAAATTCTGATCCACGTAAAAGGCTTAAGTGAGATTACTGTTTAATTACTAATATTACGCAAGAAGACGAGCTTGCTGATTCGCCACTTTCTGTGAATGATAGTAAAAATTCAGTCGAATAACAGTAATGAATAAATAAATAATCCGGTTAAAATTAACTTAAAATAAATAATGTTTTGTTATTAATTCTTACCCTAAAATCTGATCTGAATACGACTTTAATATAATTGATAATAATTAGAATTCACTTGGCTTATTCTAGTTCACACCATAGTAATTGTTGATCTTACAAAATAATAATGATATAGTGTCTAGACCAGTGGTCGGCAACCAATGACCCGCTAAGTGACACACTAAGTGACCCGCGGCAATAATTTGGCTGACCCGCCAAAAGTTGGCTTCACCATTGCAACCCGTAAATACATGTACCGGTATTAATAATTATATGATTATCACTGACCCAACACAATGCTAAATTTTTCAACAACAAAAATAATTGACCCGCGATCAAAAAAAAGGTTGCCGACCACTGGTCTAGACCAATGTCGTAGCCTTGCCAGCCTGATGAATCCTAATACTGGTCACTGATATGTCAGATGTAGTGTGGTTGATACGTTATTACATATTCTCCCTAGTTTCATTCACGATTCTTAGAAATACTAACTGCATCTTAGTTTCAACATTTTTCACCGACATCTCCTCTTTCTGACCTCATACAACTTTAGCATAGTATTTTATTTTACGGCGCACGCGTGCACCAATTGACCTAACGGGAAAGACACGCGTTGTAACTCACTACTTGACAAATCATTATTTCGTCATCACGCCGTGTGGGGGATGTTTGTCACAACCGGAAAACAAATTGTATATTGTTAAATACGTCATAAGTAAATAATTCTCTTTAACGCCCTTATAAAAATCAACCAAGCATTTCTAACTGCTGGAAAACTGTATTGAACTGGTAAAGCTTGCAAACTTGTTTCTATAGTTCTGCGCATGAATACTTCTGGTCGAAAAACGTGACCCGATCATTCATGGCAGAGGTAATATTTATCAAATTGACAAAAAAACAACGATTTTTAAACATCAGAGTAACTTATGAATATGACAGGTGGCGGATCCAGAATATTAGAACATCCTTTTTAAACTGATATTCTCGTTTCGTGTGAAACGTCAACATTTCGCCATTAACAGAGATGCGATGTGTCCCACAGTGTACGTTTCATGGTAGCCATTCAAGCTAGCGTTAATGTCTATGTTTAAAAATATTTTTTTTTTATGTATATAATAAAAAACTTTCGGTATTGATTTAAATAACTTATTTACACATAACTGTAACTGAAATGGCACAATACTGAAAAATAAAAACCTAAGTGACCTTAAAACACTTGGCTCTGTTCGTAATAGTGGAAAGCCGACTTCCGGGGGCTCACGCGCCTGCATATAGGAATCGTTTTTCAATCACAGCATAAACTGGATGTAATAAACCCTTCAATCGCGGTTGACATCATATGATGCAAGCATTTTTCCGGCAACATTTTGAATGGCCTGCTGCAAAAAAATCGCGAATCTTTGCGCATGGGGTGGTAGGCAGATTTACGAAGGGTTAAATAAATTTTTCTTGCTTTTTTGTTCATTACATGCACACACACATACACATACATAAACAAACAACACGTGATTGTATTAGATTTTACAGCTCAATTAATTATACTTACAAAAACGAAAATTTAAAGAAACTACGGGCCTATTAATGCTTGATCGAAACTAGTTTTAAAATTAAGTTTATTAATTACAGAATCAAACACACAGATGCCATATTGCCTTCGAAGTCGGGGCTATGTCGGAAGAATGATGGCTTTAATTGATTGCTGCATTCTAAACTAGTGGCCCCAAATGCCACAGCAGCAGGTCTACAGGCTTATAACGATAAAATCCGGGTTTCAATACCCGTCGTGGGCACAGCACAGATAGCCCATTGTGTATTTTTGTGCTTTACTACAAACAAACACCATGAACTCCGCCACGAACCAAAGACAATCTCACGACCCCTATATTTTCAACCTCTCTTTTATCATGAAACCCGCCACGAATCAAAGACAATCTCACCACCTCCATATTCTCCACCTCTCTTTTCTCATGAACCCTGTCACGAACCGAAGACAACCTCACCACCTCCATATTCTCAACCTCTCTTTTCTCATGAACCCCGTCACGAACCAAAGACAACTTCACCACCTCCATATTCTCAACCTCTCTTTTCTCGTGAACCCCGTTACGAACCAAAGACAATCTCACCACCTCCATATTCTCCACCTCTCTTTTCTCATGAACCCCGTCACGAACCAAAGACAATCTCACTACCTCCATATTCTCCACCTCTCTTTTCTCGTGAACCCCGTCACGAACCAAAGACAATCTCACCACCTCCATATTCTCAACCTCTCTTTTCTCGTGAACCCTGTTACGAACCAAAGACAATCTCACCACCTCCATATTCTCAACCTCTCTTTTCTCATGAACCCCGCCACGAACCAAAGACAATCTCACCACCCCCATATTCTCAACCTCTCTTTTCTCATGAACCCCGTCACGAACCAAAGACAATCTCACCACCTCCATATTCTCAACCTCTCTTTTCTCATGAACCCCGCCACGAACCAAAGACAATCT
>NW_013670324.1:0-1435 GCF_000517525.1 Limulus polyphemus
AACCACACACCTGAACCATACACCTTTAAACCACACACCTGACCCATACACCTTTAAACACACGCCTGAACCATACACCTTTAAACCACACACCTGACCCATACACCTTTAAACACACGCCTGAACCATACACCTTTAAACCACACACCTGACCATACACCTTTAAACACACGCCTGAACCATACACCTTTAAACAGTATCCTAAAAGAAATTCCGTTCAGCTTCGACGCGAATTGGTTATGTTTGAGCTAAAAATACTGATAAAAGTGATTTTCTACTTTCAGTTGTGTTTGTAAATTTGTATGATCTTATATATTTTCCAGGAAATTGGACAAAGTTAGGTATTATATATATTTGTCCATAATTTGTTTCTACTTCAATACGTACGAAAAACAAAAGACAAGGTTCTACGAAAATGTTTTGTTTGTTTGTTTGTTTTTGTTAAGCTGTACTGCTAGATATAAAAAAAAAGTCAGGAGCTCTAAAATTTTCAGGTTTTTAAATTATTTTACTACTAAAAGCCGTGTTGAACCTTAACAATAATAAAGTATATTCAGGGAAAGCCAAATACCCAAACAGAATGTTTTACCACATATTTGGCACACCATTGATTAAAGATAACTGAATAGCAAAGGGTCCCTACAGTATCCTGCAAGTGATTAAAAACGGCTATTAGCAGATAGAATAAATGTGTAGCTTTGCGAAAAATTCTAAAAAACAATAATAATAAACCAGCTTCGAAATATTATGTTTTATAAAATGTGATTGAACAAAAATAAACTTTAAAAAATAATTTCATAACAATGTTGTGTTGACCTTAAAACACCTAGAAGAATAATACTGTTAATAAATTATTGTATAATTAAACCATTCCGGGGTAGTCCTTCTTCCTAAACTGAGATAAGCGAAACTTCGGAACGTGATACGAACTCACAGATTTCAGAAGTGAAATGTGCCAATTGACATGAATAATAATTATAACAAGAATAACACCTGATCTTGCAAGAAAAGAAACGATATTGAGAAAATGAATTTATGAAATTTATTTACTAAATTTCCTTTTGACAATACTTTTTGATGCAAACATTTTGTTGCTGTCGAAATATTACTTAATAGGTGAGCATAAAGGAATGGTAACAGTTTGGTGAATCTAATTGATTTTCAAGTGATAAGTTAATAACAAATGGTTAGCTTATCTTTTATAGCTCTGACAGTCTTAGAAACAGCGTCGTATAACAGTTAACATCTTGGGTTAGATTCTCTTTTATAGCTCTGACAGTCTTAGAAACAGCGTCGTATGACAGTTAACATCTTGGGTTAGATTCTCTTTTACAGCTCTGACAGTCTTAGAAACAGCGTCGTATGACAGTTAACATCTAGGTTAGCTTATCTTTTACAGCTCTGACAGTCTTAGAAACAGCGTCGTATGACAGTT
>NW_013670324.1:2210-10710 GCF_000517525.1 Limulus polyphemus
AAAAAACAAATAACATCCGAGTTGCTGTGGTAACATACACAAAGAAACTTTCAAGGTGTGCATGAAAAGACAAATAACATCCGAGTTGCTGTGGTAACATACACAAAGAAACTTTCAAGGTGTGCATGAAAAGACAAATAACATCCGAGTTGCTGTGGTAACGTACACAAAGAAACTTTCAAGGTGTGCATGAAAAGACAAATAACATCCGAGTTGCTGTGGTAACATACACGAAGCAACTTTCAAGGTGTGCATGAAAAAACAAATTATTATAAAACAAATACATGAAAAATAATTTGCTGAAAATAAAGCACAATTAATTTAGCTCCACGATATAATTATAGCAATATGCAAAACCAGAAGTCATTACTTTCGTCAAGTACACTCAAGTGTAACTGGTAATAAAAACCCTTAGAAAGAAGTAGGAATTAAGCTTCATAACTCTGAACGACATCTTTTAAAGCGGTAATAAATTGAGAATCATTAAGAACATCAGAAAGAAAACCAATAATGTTTTCTCGGGTCGTTCTTCTTTCATTTTTATAAATCTGAAGTTAATTGTATTTTCATGTAATTTGGAAATTATGTATAAACACGGTTGCAGGTTTAGAACTGATTCTTTTAAATGCTTTACAAATATTATCAACTTATTAGTCAATGAGCTAATCATCTTAAAACTATCAGCAGTAGCTAACAAATTTATTAAAAAGATGGGCTTGACTTGATGGTTAAGATGGTTCGACTCGCATTCTTCGGGTCGCAGGTTCGAGTCCCCTCATCGAACATGCTCGTCATTTCAGCGGTGGGGGCGTTATAATGTGACAATCAATACCACTATTTGATTAGAGTGGCCCAAGAGTTCGTCATTGATTGTGTTAACTAGCTACTTTCCCTTTAGCCTATCATTTCTAAATTATGAACAGTTAGCGCAGATAGCTCTCGAGTAACTTTGCACGAAATTCAACGAGAAGCAAAATTTGAGAATATACTAATCTGTAAATATAACTAAAACTGTTTTATCTAATGATATCATAACAAATCTAACTTGAAGTATTTCACTTTTATTTTTAAATAGCTTTTTGAAGATATTGTTCTAATGAATAGTCGTTTGATAGTCTTGCTTCAAATTTTATTCAAAAGAAGTATTTTTACTACAGAAAAATTCTAGATGAATAAAATATGAAAAAATTTAACTTAATTACACATTCGTTTAAGGTTTTTTAATAAATCTGTAATGACATTTCTAAAAGATCTTAGCAGTGAACATTTGATCATGCACCAGGAATGTTTTGTAAATCATAATATTTCTTCAATTTCTAAGCTATTAGTTATTATGTAATTATAATCTGATAAATCCAGTGGCACAGCGGTATGTCCGTGGACTTACAACGCTAGAATCCGGGTTTCGATACCCGTGGTGGGCAGAGCACAGATAGCCCATTGTGTAACTTTGTGCTTAATTACAAACATAAATCATTATTATTATCTTCTTTATGAAAATTAGCTATTAATTAAAGAAAGTTTTATAATTATCGATCTAAGATGAATCTTATATCTTGAACTAATTCTTACCCATAAAACTTTAAGTCAACATATGTTCTCAGGAGTAGAAAATTATAAAATAGCAGATAATTTTATTTCATTCACTCTTTATGTTTGACATTCACGATAACACAAGGCTTATTGTAACATATTAGCATTTACTTTGGATTTATTATTGTCATTAATAAAAAAATATTTTACAGGCTGATAACGTTACGGATGTGATAACAGAACGATATACGTATAGATAGATAGGAGTTAATAAGTAATCGTTATATCCATACTAAAAGCAACCTAAAGAAAAAGACAATGGTAACGAAAAAGAAACAAAATGAAATATCCTTGTTGGGATTTGAATCAGTTCCCCGCATTAAAGACCATTAATCACGTCATACCATCTGTGAAGCATATAAACCAAGGCAGTTTCGTTATGAAGTTAAGAAGATAAGATATACAAGGACAATTAAATTCTTTATACTCCTAGACTGTTATTGCATGAGTGAGATATTGATAATTACCATTGAGATATAAGTGTTAGCAGTGGAAAAGCACTTGTAATTGGCCGTAGCAAAGTATAAGTTGCTGCAATTACTAAAGTTAGTTAAAACATAATTGTAAGTTAAATAACAGCCTATCGATCTTAATGGAGTTAAGTATTAGAAAGTATATATATAACATGAAATCCACGCCTCCAAAACAAATAAATGATTCAAGCTTAAATTATCAAACAGTTCAATTATAAACTTTTCCCATAACATAAAATAACTCTCAAGTATAAACCTTTCCCATAACATAAAACAACTCTGAAGTATAAACCTTTCCCATAACATAAAAATAACTCTCAAGTATAAACCTTTCCCATAACATAAAATAACTCTCAAGTATAAACCTTTCCCATAACATAAAAATAACTCTCAAGTATAAACCTTTCCCAAAACATAAAAATAACGCTCAAGTATAAACCTTTCCCATAACATAAAATAACTCTCAAGTATAAACCTTTCCCATAACATAAAATAACTCTCAAGTATAAACCTTTCCCATAACATAAAACAACTCTAAAGTATAAACCTTTCCCAAAACATAAAAATAACTCTCAAGTATAAACCTTTCCCATAACATAAAATAACTCTCAAGTATAAACATTACTTATCTAATGTTTATAGATAAGCTTTGATTATAGATAATTACTTTGCATTCCCATAACATAAAAATAACTCTCAAGTATAAACCTTTCCCAAAACATAAAAATAACTCTCAAGTATAAACCTTTCCCATAACATAAAATAACTCTCAAGTATAAACCTTTCCCAAAACATAAAATAACTCTCAAGTATAAACATTTCCCGTAACATAAAACAACTCTGAAGTATATAACTATCTCAGTATGCAATGAATATAGTACTTGTTTAGAAAGAGCATTCATTAAATTTAAAAAATGTTGAGTAGCAGACTTTTCTCTGCTTTTAATTAACTTATTTGTCCTCAAGAAGTTTTAGCAAGACATCTTTATAACATACAAGATCCTTTTTTAAAAATTATAACTGTTTCAAATTCTTAATTGTTCAACTTGTAATAAGTAAATTACCAAAATCGCATTCACAGTCCATGCCTCAAGGTGATAACATCTTCATGTAGTGCTTGCCGACAAAAATTCCTTAACAACTACTCTATAATTAAAGTTTCGAGAGGGCTTGAATGGGTAGTTAAAGAAACTTTATTACAAATGAACAACATTTCGACAAGCTTATGCCATCATCAGGTACATGTAGTTTACATGAACACAGGAATATATATATATTATTTATCCTTTAAATCTTATTGGGATGAAGCTTTTTCATATGTTTTTCCTTCAGTAAAAGTGTGCTGTACTCTTTCACGTTTTCCCTTCAAATGTAATTTAGATAAAATTATAGATGTCATCTTTGTCCTAAAAATTGTCTTTGTCTTTTTGGTATAATTTAACTAAAATTATGTTTTCATCCACATTTTATTTGAATACTTTATGTTTGTCCCTCGGACATTACCGTAATAAAACTTTGAATCAAGGAGGCCCTATATATTGTTTTTCGTTCTTAAGGTTTAATCAGATAATTTTGTAGCTTTCTTTATGGGAGAAAAGAGCCCTTTTTGACTACAAACCGGGTGTGCTTAAAAGTTTGGTACATCCAGATCGAACTGAATTAACTCAAGAGCAATAGGATAGATCTGCAGGATAAAATGATTTTCAATCACGGTATTAATTACGGAATAATGCTAAATTTCTGAATAACTGAGTCTGAGAAAGCAAGAGACTGGACACAAAACAATACAGAAAATGAACAATATTTATTGATTAACAGACAAAGTGTATGGGTACTTGCTTTATTGACACGTGTTGGTCGCTTTGACTGGATCTTCCCTCAAACTGTTTATTCTTCAAGATCATGTACTAGACTGTTTAAATTCAACGCAAGAAATATTTGATTTGGCCAGAGCGACTTCCACTTACCATTCTTATTTAAACATTGATGAAGTCATAACCTCAAGACAGAACGAGATGAACTTATTAATTTTCTCGACCGTGTGTTGTGTTTATGAAAGATAAGTTCAGAGTTAGTACTATACTATTACAAGAACATAGAAATGCATGGTATATTCATATACTATCACATGTTCCTATTCCCTAATTCAGGCTTGTTCTCTGGCATGCAATTATTTTCAATCTTGAAATTCGTACTTAGATCGAGGAGTGTATAAACGTTCTCTTGTCCTTAAAACCACTTATACGCCGCACAATAATAAACCGGTTAACACAGGTAATCACATAATATCTACAAACGTAAACCCTTTAACGATGAAACTACATACAATGAAAAATAAACTTTTTTAATGCGGACAGTTACATGAAACCTACAAACATAAAACCCTTAACAATTTAACAATGAAACTATATTCAATAAAAACTAAACCTTTTAACATAGTTAATTACATGATACCTAACAAACATAAACTCCTTAACAATGAAACTACATACAATAAAAACTAAACCTTTTAACATAGTTAATTACATGATACCTAACAAACATAAACTCCTTAACAATGAAACTACATTCAATAAAAACTAAACCTTTTAACATAGTTAATTACATGATACCTAACAAACATAAACTCCTTAACAATGAAACTACATTCAATAAAAACTAAACCTTTTAACATAGTTAATTACATGATACCTAAAAAACATAAACTCCTTAACAATGAAACTACATACAATAAAAACTAAACCTTTTAACATAGTTAATTACATGATACCTAACAAACATAAACTCCTTAACAATGAAACTACATACAATAAAAATAGACCTTTTAACACGGACAATTACATAACACCTACAAACATAAACTCCTTAACAATGAAACTACATACAATAAAAACTAAACCTTTTAACATAGTTAATTACATGATACCTAAGAAACATAAACTCCTTAACAATGAAACTACATACAATAAAAATAGACCTTTTAACACGGACAATTACATAACACCTACAAACATAAACTCCTTAACAATGAAACTACATATAATAAAAACTAAACCTTTTAACATAGTTAATTACATGATACCTAAGAAACATAAACTCCTTAACAATGAAACTACATACAATAAAAATAGACCTTTTAACACAGACAATTACATAACACCTACAAACATAAAACCTTTAACAATAACAATCAATACACTGATGATAGGAATCATAAATTGTACATTGCAATACAACTCCAAACCCTTTTTCACAGATAACAGGTTCACTAAAACCCTCTTTCACAGATAATAGGTTTACTACGTGATAATATCCTTAATAAATAACCAATATACAGCAAAATCATAGCTACGACGTTACAAAACAGAGTCCAAAATTAACTCTCAATAATCTAGATACGTTACAAGTTGTTAAACCAACTTTTTCTTTTTAACAACATGAAACATGTTAAATCTTTTTAACCTTTTAATAAAAACTACAGTTAAAAATTTTAAAAACCATACAAAATTTTCATACACCACATTATAATTCAACCTGTTTAACAAAAACATATTTCATACAAAATTTCTCACACAAAGCTCTTTCCGTAGTAAAAACGTTGAAACAGACCCAACAATAATATAGAACCTGCAGTGTTATCAAACAAACACGTTTTTGTAATAGTGTAAACAGACATGAAAGTAACTTTTATTAAAAGAAATATACTAAACAATCAAAATGAACAATAAACCTCTCCCCACCCCACCCAAGAAAAGAAAAGTCCTTAAATTAAAATATAAATATTTACAGAACACATAAAACAACACAGAATAATGTGGAAGAAAAACTTTAAACACATATGTGACTATAGTGCTCTGATCTCTTAGTTAAAACTTTTTAAATGTATACATACACTGCAGGAAAGAACAAAAAAATAAATAATTAACTAAGAATAATTACAATACATATTTACACAATTTGCATCAAGAAGTAGTATTGCAATTTCCTAACGATGGAGCTCTTGAGTGGGAACTTTTCCAACTGCAGTGGACCTTGGGTTTGATGTCTGGTATCTACTTCACCGGTTAAGTGGTGTAAAGGCTAGCCCTTAACTGGTCTGATCTGGCCACCATCTTCAGCCTCCTCTCATAATGGTCTTCCATCATGCTAACTGTCCCTTATTAAGCAGAGGAGTTTTTTGAAAAATATTTGGCAGCAAGTAATGGATAGCCACTGGCTAGTTGAAGAATACGATAGCCAGAAGCAACAAGATTTTGATCGTATGTAGCAAAAGTTCAGATTGAAAATACAAAGTCAGTTGAATTTCAATTACTCAGAAGGTCAGCAAGGTAAACTGAAAAAAAGAAAGATCATAACTGCCTGGTTACAGTCATTACTTCCCTCTGAAAACTACCTTTAGAGGCAGAGCAATCAAGATTACCTTGTTCAAGTGACATTTTATGGGTTTCGCATGCTCTAATTGTCTGTAAAACATATATCCCTAGTACTTATGAACTTCTCAGTCCCTAGGCTTCATTGATCAACAAATTATCAGTCATGCCGCCATTACCTTGACAATGACAAACATGCTTACCTTTCGATCCAGATTCGTTCTCTTCACTATCATTTGGTTACTGTATAAACATTGCCCAATTCCAGCAGGAAAAGGATGAGGTTGATACTGCAGAACTTTACCCTGCACATATAAACTGATCCGTGTTAGGTGACGCCAACCCTTACTTTTGACTCTTAGAATCCATCAACATTTACAACATTGTCTTTCCTTATGAACTTCCTTCCAGTTACAAGTTTAGTACTGTCTTTAGTACGATTTACAAAGCATCACCATGTGGATGTTACTTTTGGCTTTCCCTTAGGAACTTAGAGCCTGTATGTTCATGCACTTATGCTGCTCCTTCATCTCAAACAATATATAAAAATATTCTCTCAGGTATATTGTAGCTTCAAATAACAATTTACAGTGTAGTAATCACAAGTAACCTCATGTCACAAGGTCACATTGTAGCTTCAAATAATAATTTACAGTGTAGTAATCACAAGTAACCTCATGTCACAAGGTCACATTGTAGCTTCAAATAACAATTTACAATGTAGTAATCACAAGTAACCTCATGTCACAAGGTCTTAACATCCAGATCAAATCCTCGTTTTCCATTCTAATCTGGCTTAGTAGTTTACATTTATTTGTGTAATTGATGTCAATCCATTTGCGTTATTCAATGCCCATGAATGTCATATCCTACAGGAGTGTGGGACTACACACGTATATTTATTTATACATGTACATTGGCATGTACACATAATTCAATATTTATCATCACACACACTAATAACTTACAACAGACTACTTATGACTCCCAGAAAAATTACTTTGTAACGTCTCGTCTCAGGTCGTTTTCCGAAGTTACTACCTAATAGCCAAGGTCTAGTAGTATGTTACCATCTGTGGTCCTTCAAATACCACACGTTTTTCTTTTCATCCATCACAAAATAAATAATCAGTGATGGAATTTAGGTAAACTATGACTTTTCAACTCAAATTTCCTCAAATCGGGATTAGTATTTATGCTGTTACTACAGTATATATATATATTAAAACAAAATCTAACAAAGTACATCACTTTGCATATAGAAAAATTACACGCTATTTAGGTGTACTGAGACAAGTCTAGCAAGGACAGTAGTTAAGATGGCATCTTGGATTCGGAAGTAAACACTGCACCCGCCCGAGGGCATAAGGGTCATTGAACCCAAAAGCCATTCCTAGGGCATTAAGAGTAGAACATTTATTTACCCTAATTAATGAAACTCAATGGAGTTTTATCGTAACATACCAAGATAAATGTAAGCTAGAATGTGTAAGTGAAACAGTGAAGGTTATTTATTGTAGATAGGAAGAAACAGTCAAGATATGTCGTGAAGTTGGTTTCTGCAGCAGGAATTATAAATCCTGTCAAAATTAATACAATATCACAACATCCTGCTTCTTCAAGTGACATCTAATGAATGTTGTTTAATTGATCCTATCTTTGTATTACAGTAAGTTAATGATTCAAACACACTGTTCTGCTGAATAACATGTATTTGAAGGAGTAGAAAATTCTGTTATGAACCAAACTTATAATGAAAATATAATTATATATTGTATAGTACCACAACCGAAATGGTAGTGCTATAAGCCCTTAATCCTACCACTGAGCCAGGAAGGAGGAGTGGCTCCTTATGGGCACCAAGTTATATATATATATATATATATATGACACCAGATATTCTTTGTGACTCATAACATGACAACAGTATACTTAAATATAGGTTTGGTTTGCTTCACGTTA
The DNA here is from genome assembly GCF_000517525.1 of Limulus polyphemus. NCBI lineage: Eukaryota > Metazoa > Arthropoda > Merostomata > Xiphosura > Limulidae > Limulus > Limulus polyphemus. The sequence goes on from NW_013670324.1 coordinate 10,609, forward strand.
AGTGTTTTATTTTTCTTTGTAACAAGCTTTCGATTGATATAATGTGGTATTTATTTAACTAAACACTCAACTAAAACACAAACCGAAACTGACAGTACAGAG
>NW_013670324.1:11630-14124 GCF_000517525.1 Limulus polyphemus
GAGCACGTCCCTTATGCTTGGGTCCCCTTTTTGCACAACATGTACTGCAGGTACTGTACCATTCTTCCACATCTTGCCTCCTATCTATCTAGTAAAATCTCTATCGTAGGTGGCTCAATGTCTTCTTGACTCCGAGTTGTCCTCCAATTAAACTATTATGGGATTGACGCTGCACAACTCCCCGTAACTTTCTCACTATAACTGTTTGCCAGGTCGTCACTTTCCCTTCTCCAGAGAAGAATACAAGCTTCAAGCTTCAACTGATCCCATTGTGCCAAATAGTTCTTTGTCACGGGGCTTAAGCTAAATACCTCCTCCCAAACAGGGTGCAAAACACTTGCTTTTAGAAAATCAATTATTAGCTTCAAATCTTGGTCTTTCTCCTGCTCTGCTTTAATATCTATACCTGGTTCCACTTCACCATCATCAACTCCTTCAGTCACTTGGACTTCAGCTTGATGACACATGGTTAGCTCAACCTCTCTTTTAACACTTACCAGAATTTGGGCTTTGTTGTTCCCGAACGTCATTTTATCAAAATTAACTACACACTTCCACGGTAGTAAGTAGTTCAACCCTATTATGCATTGGTCTTTCATGTCAGCCAAGCATACTTTGTGTCTGTCCTTTAAGCCCATGAGCTCGATAGTTACCCACACTGGTCCCCACAACCTTGCATAATGTCCTGTCACACCACAGAGCTTCTGTATGGCTTCTGGTACTCCTTTGTGATCCAGCATCTTGATACTCACAGTGGTTTACTGAGATGCAGAATCTATGACAAAGTTGCACTTTTGGCCATCCAGCTTTCCTGTCCCGTAGATACTATGTGTGCTTGCCATTTTACACTTAGCTGTTGGGACTTTCATGTTGGAGGTTAGTAGGCATCTCTCAACACAAACCACTACTGGTTCCCGAGGCTGACTTATTGGTAATATTATTCTTACACTGACTCCTCATATGCCCTTGCTCTCCACAGTTCCAACAACCTTTCTGGGTAGCAGCCTTTCCTGCCATGGCATCTTCCCTGTGTTGAAGTCGCCAGCATTGAGCTTTCTTGTGCCCAGGTTTGTTACAGAGCCAGCAAAGTCCCTCAAACCTCTCTGAAAGCTGCCCTTTTCTGGCCTTGAATCCTGATGACTGTACCAACCTTGGTACGTCTGTACTGGACTTAACATAGGATTGGAATTCGAGAGCTCTGGCCATTGCATCCTACATAGTAGAGGGGTGTACTTGCTTTATTTGTATCTTCAGTTGTGGACTGTCTAAGGCATCCACAAACTGATCCCACAGTAACAACTTGAGGACATCAGGTGGCGCAGTTGGGTAGGGCTTGTGTGCCATACTCTCCAAATCCTGTGCCACCTCTTGCAGGCTCTCCCCTTTAGCACGGACTCTCGTCCTAAACCTAGCCCTGTAAACTTTTGACTGATTTTGAGTTCCATACCTGAGTTGTAGAGCAGCTACTAGTGCTCTATAGTTGTGCCTGTTGTCTACTGACAACTGTTTAAGTATTTCCAGTGGTTTTCTCTTCAGACTCGTTGTAAGTTATACTGCTTTCTGCTCCTCTGTCCATCCATTCATTTCTGCCAGTAGCTCAAATTGTGCTTTATATGCTTCCTATCGAATTCCTGTGGCTTCCTTCATACTAGATCACCCCAATTGCTGACACTCATGTCTGGAATGTGACTACTGACAGAACTGAAGATGTCTGCATTAGGGTTTAGCTGCAGGGTCTGGAATGGGCTTCACATTGTCTTAGGCTGATTAGGTCGATGGCTAATATATCCTCCTTGTGTAAAAAACAATAAACCATCCTTTAATGTATTTAATTTACTTTGAAATTTACTAATGTTTTCCATGTGGACTTCTTGCCACTGCTGTAGTCTCTCTTTTTGTTTATTTTCTTTCTCTTCCAACCACTGCTGTAGTCTCTCTACTTGTTTATTTTCTCGTTCTTCTTGTTTCTTTTCTTTTTCCTCCAACAGCTGTTGTAATCTCTTTTCTTCTTACTTTTCTCGTTCTTGTTGTTTATTTTCTTTTTCCTCCAACAACTGCTGTAATCTCTCGTATTTATTATGCTGTTCGAGCTGCCACTGTTACAGGTTTTCTTGCCACTGCTGTAATCTCTCTTCTTGTTTCTTTTCTCATTCTTCTTGTTTCTTTTCTTTCTCCTCCAACCACTGCTGTAATCTCTCTTCTTGTTTATTTTCTCGTTCTTCTTGTTTCTTTTGCTGTTCTTGTATTGCTGCCATCAAATCTGCTAAGCTGTAGTTTGATTTGCCACTTCTCATTTCCATTTTTTTCTTTTCCGTCCCACTCTCTGACACCAATTTTTTACGTCTCTGTTCGTTTGATAATTTCCCATAAAGATTATTCCCGAGGAACTTCAGTGATACAAGTCCTTTTTTAAATAAAACTAGTTTATTCTTTCTCAATACAACTTTGCAATACACAGAATTTCCACAGTCACTTTAATTTAAACACATCCTAT